>NW_015505844.1:272395-277874 GCF_001515645.1 Sinocyclocheilus grahami
AATTATTAAATTTATATAAATATAAATATATATTTTTTTTTTTTTTTTATTATGAAAAATAAAGTGTCCAGTGTACTTTAAAACAATATATACTCTTAGAGGAATTTAAATATTATTTGATGTCTTATTGGATTTTTGATAGAACAAGAAAAGTAAATGCAAGTACATTAAATATTACTTCTTTTTTTTTTTGGTGGTAATAGTAGTAGTAGTAGTAGTAGTAGTAATAATAATAATACATATTATTATTATTATTATTATTATTAAATAGTTATTAAAAAAATCATTTTATAATATCATTTTTTTAGTTAAGGTGCATTATTTTAATTTCATAATTCGTTATATTGTGATTTCATACTTTAGTATGAAACCATACAGAAGTTACACAATAGTTAGTCAGCTCTCATGTCTAAAGCATAATCGCTCAATCTGTTAAATCACAGTGTTTGATAAGTCCGAGTGATTAATTGTCAATACGGACTGAGATCTCTTCAGCGCAACAGAGGTCATCAATCACAACCCACAACCCACCAGACACACACACACAACATCCCTGACCACAGAATATTCATCTGACACATGCAGATTGCAGGTCATAAACTGACATTTAAAAAATGCTGATATGATCAATTTTGACTCTTATTATTTTAATATGAGATATGCCACAGAGCACACCACTGATATCGATTCAGTGTTCAGAGGAGGTTGACAAGCTGTCGATTTAATGTCATGTTTTAACTTCGCCTGTTCCTGGTGACTTCAGATTTGAATTTCCTACCAGAGGAACATTTCAGGCATGCGTGTACATGATTACGTACAATAAATGACATTAAGCAACATCATGTTGATTTCTATTCGCAACTTCGACCTGCAAAATGTGCCCTCCTGGGATTAAAAAGATGGATTTGGCTGCAATCAATGCCTGTTTGCTTAGAGAATGATGGTCTCAGCATTGACACAAATATCTTCTGCAGCTCAGGAAGAAAGGGAGGAAACACTTTTCATTGATTTGTTTCCAATTCATCCTAAGCAGAATGTTCCAGGCCAACTTTAAAAGGTCAATTGCTCCCTATGATTGACTTAAAAATCATATTACAAATTATAGAAACAAACAAACAAAAAAATCAGTATCATCAATGGCACCCACATTAAGAGGTTTGCTCTGTCACTATTGCTGCCTGTAAGAATGAAAATGTGTTGAAAACAGTATTCTCACATTTTCTGATTTTAGGTTTCATCCCTTAGAATAATTACACAATAAATACTTAAATACTTACAAAATTATCATTGAAACTATCATCATATTCTGGCTATTATACAGTCAACTATTGTTAATATGTTGATAATAATGAGATGTTGAGAAAGTGAATGAACATTTCAAAAATTACACAATTTGATGCCTTATTTCCATGAAAACATAAACACAAAGAGGAGATGCAAGTACATCAAATATTTGGGAATGCTAATTATAATTGAACCATTATTATTATTATTATTGAACATCAGAACAATAAGAATAAACATTCTGATTTAAGACTGGCTGTAAAAAAAAATGCATCCGTTTTGGCGATTAGATTAATTATAGAAAAAACACTTAAACACTTCCATAGACTTATTTCACAAATCCTCATAGACTGGCTATTACACAATCAACTTTTATGCAGTTTTAAAAAACATTTTAACAGTTCTACTTGTTTTCTCATCTGGCAGGTGATTTTAAATGTGATTGCTTAGAAAAGTAATAGCATGCCTTTTCTCTTGAAGCACCATTCATATCTTTAGCACAGCCGAAATGTAACATGTATTACCCAGATTGTTCAGTTCCCAATCCTAACTATGAGCAACAGCAGTGATGCTCTCCTTGCCAAACACCACTAATTAAACTCTACTTTGAGCAGACTAAAGTGGATTTAACCTGATTTCCACTTAGAGAATGCAAAGACAGTGTAACTTGCAGGACCAATTCTGAGCACAATCAGTTAAATTGGACGATTTGTAAGAGTGTATCACTAAAAGGCCACTATCTGCTTCAAGAGGTTGGCTCGATTGAGCCAGGCAGTGTTGATATTTCTGCCAGTCATTTTACTCTCATTGAGGAAATTGCATGCAGCCATATTCCCCAAAGCCCAGCACACTGAACCAATTACCTTATTGGGTTAGAAGCTGTAATGGCCTCTGAAGGGCAATAGAAATTACATCTCACACTTTCATGCTGCTGGATTAGAACAATGCAGTGGTAAATCAAATGATCGAGGGTGCCCCATTGTCTAAAGTTGCGATGCATTGCAAAAGTTTATAGACCCTTAACCAATTCTTTAATTGTATGCAATTATAAATAAGTGATGACAGCATAGCCCTCTTTGATATGTCTAAGGACAGCAACTGAAATGTGTTATTTTAATGTGACCGTTTCATGTCAGAAAATATTCTTAAATGATAGTTCACCCAATTTTTTAAATCGACTCTACCCCCTCATCAGGCCATTCAAGATCTAGATGAGTTTGTTTCTTCATCGGAACAGATCTGGAGAAATGTAGCATTCCATCACTTGCTCACCAATGGATCCTCTGCAGTGAATGGGTGCCGTCAGAATGAGAGTCCAAACAGCTGTTAAAAACATCACAATAATCCACAAGTAATCCACACCAATTTAGTCCATCAGTCAAAATCTTGTGAAGCAAAAAGCTGTGTTTTTAAGAAACACATCCATAATTAAGATGTTAACTGTTTTGCTGTACACTTTAGCATACACTTCTGGCCAAAAGAGTCTGTGATACATAACACTTCCAACCCCTGTTGACCTCTCACATCAAAATCCACAAATATATTTGTTCTGAACTGTTTTAGTAAATTGCGCTTGATGTGTGCATATTTATCTCCTTGTTGAGAAGAGACAGCTTTTTATAGAGGAATACTTTTGTTTAGCCAGAAGCAATGTTTTGAAGCTAAAACGCCTTAATCACCGATTTGTTTCCTACAAACATTTCAAAAAACTTCAAAAAACATTAACTGATGGACTGGAGTGGCGTGGATTACTTGTGGATTATTGTGATGTTTTTTATCAGATGTTTAGACTCTCATTCTGATGGCACCCATTCACTGCAGAGGATCCATTGGTGAGCAAGTGATACAATGCTATATTTCTCCAAATCTACATCATTTACATCTTGGAAGGCCTGAGGGTGAGTACATTTTCCGCAAATTGTCGTTTTTGGGTGAGCTATGGAAGCAAACATTTTGACAACTTGCCACAGTCTCCCCTATTCAGTGCTCAAAGAAGTTCTACTGTGTGTATACACCAATGGATTCCAATAACAAGGACACAATCGGCCTCTACATTTGAACAGTAAAAATATCTAGCATATTTTCTGGATGAAAATTACCATTATTCATGAGTCTGAAGGACAGAGCTGAAAACCGAGACAAGAAAAAGAAGATTCCATAAAGCAAAATAAATACATAAATAAGTGGGAAATGGGTGGAAAAAAAACAATATCCTTTTGTTTCAATGTCCTTGTGGGTGCTGTTGGTGTAATTATCAGAAAGTAGAGGCCACATTAAACTACCCAGACTCTCATAAGAAAACATATAAAAGCAGAAGAGAGTTCTGAAAGAGGTTATTATGAAGGAGCTGCAGTTGAAAAAAGAATAAAAGTGCACCGTCAACCACATTAAACCAAGCCTGTTTGGGAAAAAAAAGCTGTTAAAGTCTACATAAAACAGTTTTGCAACTGATTTTATTTCCATAATGTGATACAATTCCGAACAAAATAGGACATTCAATGTGGAAAAGATACAGGGCTTGGTTTTACCCTTTGGGAAGTGATTGTATTGTATTGTGAAAAGTTTGTGTTCAGCACAAAACAAAGCAAAACAACATAAAAATAATGCATAAACTATTTTGCCATTTATTACAATTAACTAATAGTGCATATGGCATATAATTGATGTCAGAGAGAGAGAGAGAGAGAGAGAAGTTGTTTAACTTTTTTTTTTACAGTTAACAGACTGTACCGAAATAAGAAAATAAGAACTTGTTCAAGTACCTAGGGTCAATTTTGATTTCATGATTTAGATTTTTTGACTTATGAACTATGTAAACTTGAACTAATCATTGCCAATAATCAATAGAAATCCCAATTGCAATACGAGCAGTTATTTTTTTGGTCAAGCCAAAATTCATAAAATAAATCTAACAGCCTACACTTCCAAAAACATGCAGGCATTAAACTGTGGACATATGCATTTTGTTCAAATAGATGATGTGGTCGATAAATTACAGATAAATAAAAAATGGCAATAATGCATTTCAGTCTGCTAAAAAAAGGAGCAGTCTTCAGTGTCACATGATCCTTCAGAAATCATTCTGATAGGCTATATTTGCTAAAAAATTTAATTAAGACTTCAAATAAAAATAAAGGCATTTCAAAATATTAATAAAAACAACAATAGCATATGCATAACACTAAATAACACTGTTATGGAGACATTCAAAATAGACACAAATGAAACTGCAGACATCAGATCATATTTCAAGAGAGTATTTGAGATTTCAAACATTATATATTGCCGACTTTGGTAAGGAGACTCTATTTTCTCTCCGTTTGCTCGCATTGCTGTCCAGGGAAACAACTGAAGTAGAAAAAAAAGCACTCATTCATTTGTGACTTTCTTTTGTTTCCTACAGGATAGACGCAGGTTTATCAGACTAAATTAGCACGATAGCAATGCTAATGACATGTTTTGAGCCAACTGTCACGTCTATCAGCATAGTGAAGGGTTTTTTGAGCACCACCAACAATACTGATATCACCATGAAGAGCATCACTCCAGATGCGAGTGCAGATAATAAGTGAACAATAACAGTGAAAGTCACAAAAGAGAATAAAAATAATTATAATTGATCAGTGCATTATTAAGTGCTCCGTGTTGCCTAAAGCCAAACAATACCGGCTCCCTCTGTCACTGATTTCCATCAATGTGAGCTTTATTGCCACAATCAAGAGACTCGAACACATCTGTGAACATTTAATTTTACAGTGCTTACTTTGTCAGCAAAAAAATAAACAACGTTTTCTGCTATGTGTGACAGACAGAAAATATTACATCCATCTTGCTGGCTACATATTGATCACAGACAGTGACTGTTTCTGAGCGTGTTCGTGTTATTGAGCTGGAGATAACCGACACAAACAGACAGATCGGGCTTCTTAGCGATTTTGCAGAATGAAAACATGATGCCAAACAAGTGTGATCATTAGTTCCAGCTTCATACTGCTATGATGATATAGGAATACTGTTGGAATACGGGTAAACGTGTAGCTGTAATTGTTAAACAGTGCCTTTTTCCTCACTTGCACTAACAAAATTGCTTGCACTTAATAATATTGCCACCAGAATAGCTGTGTCATTCCGTAACAACTCACACACACAGACACAGACACAGACACACACAGACACAGACAGACACAGACAGACA
>NW_015505844.1:278086-327040 GCF_001515645.1 Sinocyclocheilus grahami
ACACAGACACAGACACAGACACACAGACACACAGACACACACTTCTGGTGAAAGGAATACACAAATGAAAAAGAAAGACAAAATATGGGTAATAGATCAAATGTAATTCAATTTGGACATGGAGCTGCATTGAAATCACCATCTCTGGGATATAACTAAAATTAATGATAATAAAAAAAAATTATAAAAAAAAAATAAAATAAAAAAAAAAGTGCCATAAAAAGACAGAAGTTAACAAAGTTTAACAAAAGTTTTTTTTTTCAAATAACTTGAATGATTCCATTTACAACAGCTAATCTGCTTTGAATAGAAGAGAGATTTGAAATATAAACAACTATAAAAAGACAAACGTTATTTATATATTTAAGTGTTAGATTAACAAGTATATCGGATCGTTTAGATCAAAGGGACCTAATTAGTTCAGTGTTTCAAGAGGAAAGCATACACCCTTTCCACCCAATAATTGTTCCATCAGAACTGAAATAAAATGTAATTTGAGTAAGACTGTATAATCATAATTGTAATCACACACACATTGTTCTGTTTTATTTGAGACTTACCTAGACATTCGAAATGAACAAGGTTCATTTTGGCCTTCATTCTGTGAGATGTTCATGTTTGTTTCAAAATGTAATGAAAAGTGCTCAAGTTCTTCATATGAGCACTTCAATAAAATTAGCAGTAATTTCTCTTAAAAGCGGTAGCGAAGAAAAGTAGATAAAGTGCTCTCAAAAATATAATAAAACATATAATATAAATATTAAAACTGACATTTTCTGAATTTTTGCTAAATTACACTTGCTTTGATATTTGCAATGTCATTTAGACATTAAGTAAACAAATATTTGCTGAGACCACCGTAAAAGTTGTTATTTACAATTACACAATTTACAAAAAAAAAAAAAATTTGTTTAGAATAATTTTAGACGATGCATATTACATTGCAGAAAAGACAATTTCAGCCCACAATAGAAACAAAACAGATTTTAAGCTTTAAACACTTTATGACCAGAGGTGACCCCCCCCCCAAATTTATTGTTTCACTCTATCTGATCCTTATTTGCTTCAATGAACTATCAAAGTAGATGTTTTAACAATAAAACCAAGTATAACTGAAAACACAACAGTCCCTAATGCTTCAATATTCTAATGCTATTCAGAAAGTCCATACATCATTCGACACAAAAGAAAGTCACACTGGTGCTAAAAATATACAGTAAATCGTTGCTGAGCGGACATTAATAATCGGCAAGCGAGAGGTTTGTCCTATTTGAAACACAAATCTCCATCGCTGTTTAACAGGTGCTCAGAGACCATGGGACCTCAGAGACCTTTTACAAATTAGTTTCGATACTAAATTAAAGTGAAGAACAAATGCTGGTTATAAATCTCTTGTCAAGCCTTTAATAGCAGCACCCAGAGCAATAACACAAACTCCATGTGTAATACCTACTAATGAGACAAAGAGACAGCTGCGAACTTCAGCACGGAGATTCCACAGCTAGTGCAGCATGCATTGTGGCGTGAGTCATGTTAAATAAAGGCGAATATAGCTTTTAAAAAAAATCAATAAATAATGAACTATCAAGTCTTAAAAATAATGTGCTAATGAGCACAATCAAACTAGAATTAGTCTACAATAACAAAGCTGTAAGTACATGTACAAGTGGGGCAAAAAAGTATTTAGTCAGCCACCAATTGTGCAAGTTCTCCCACTTAAAAAGACGAGAGAGGCCTGTAATTTTCATCATAGGTATACCTCAACTATGAGAGACAAAATGAGAAAAAAAATCCAGAAAATCACATTGTAGGATTTTTAAATAATTCATTAGTAAATTCCTCGGTAAAATAAGTATTTGGTCACCTACAAACAAGCAAGATTTCTGGCTCTCACAGACCTGTAACTTCTTCTTTAAGAGGCTCCTCTGTCCTCCACTCGTGACCTGTATTAATGGCATCTGTTTGAACTCGTTATCAGTATAAAAGACACCTGTCCACAACCTCAAACAGCCACACTCCAAAAATATTCAAATAACACCACTTTACAACATGCTTAGATATAATACTGATATAATACATTCAAAGTTATTGAGTACAATTTGGCACCATGTCCATAAACCAAGAAAAGAAAGCTCAAAAAGGTATTTCTGGCCTGTGCTCAAGTCCTCTGCTGCTAAATGAGTGATGGCGCTCATTTCATATCTCACATGCAATATATGTATGTAAATGGATGCTAATCGCTTAATAAACCATTAGGCCTGAGGAAACATTTAGTGTCATTAAACTACTGCAGACTTTGCAAAACACATATGAATTTATGGGACATTAAAAAAGATTTAGGGTACTAATGTTAGAAAGATATCATTCTGACAAAATTAAATAAAAAAATATTACAGATTTTCACAACATGATGGTTGTAGGAAATTATGTTCAGCCTTGTCTTTATGACAATTCTCAACAATCCTGAAAAATCATCATTTATAATACATGTTTTGATCATTTTTATCTGAGATACATTTTTCGGTTTTTCCCCATTGAAGTAAACAAGAGTTGTACTTACTGTATAAATAGCTGCCAAGAGGCATTACCAAGATGGCCGCCAAGCTGACTTGAGAAGCTTAAAAAGGACTTTGCTTCTATCCTCAAATTAAGCTAGAGAAAAATTAAGTAAATAAATGGCAGCTTATGAGTTTTACAATAAATCAAGCTTGGCTTTTTGCCTCTTTTTACAACATGTTTAACGTCTAATCACACTCTCCTGTTTTCTGGTTCTATTAATGCCATTAAACACACATTTATGAGAACTACAAGAGCGAGTAAGAAAGCACAGTATATTTTGTCCCGGTGAAGATTTGGCTTATCTAGCCTTTTTAATGTGAAATGTAAGAATATAATAGATATTCATGCTCCACTACTTTTTAATCTAGAAATAGACGCAATAATCTGCCAAGAATAAGCCTTTCAATTTGTCCTACACATTAAGCACAGACACTGAACATTGTCATCGTCACATATTATGGCTGGAATTACACTATTTATTAATACGCCTCAGAGAGTCAATCAGACTTTATGGCACATAATGTGAAAAAAAAGTATTTTGTATAGCAACATTATTTGTAATCATTAAAGGGCTAGCGGCTAAAGGCCTTGTCAGAAGTGATCAATGAAATGCACCCGCAGAGCAGATGCTATTGTTTTAGTTTCGAATGGGCGCAAAACAGCTGACTGTGTGCTTTCTTCACCACAGTGTGCTTTGACAAGCACACATTAGGAAAACAAGGAAGAGAAACTTGTCATCTCTATAGCTCTCAGATGAACACTCTGTTCTAAAACATGGCAAGTTCCCTTGCTTTCTACTGCCTATAGGGAGCTGCCTTCTGAGGCAGTATCATAACTGAAATGGAATCTCAAGTGACAGATTTGGAACATTCACTTCTATGGTTTAACTGAAACGTATGAAATCTGAACTTTTATGAAATTCAGTTTGATGGAAATTTGTTAGAGAATTTAAATGCATCAAAAAATCAGACCGCAAAAATAAATGATTCTAAGTGTATTAAAGGGGTCATATGATGCGATTTCAATTTTTCCTTTCTCTTTGGAGTGTTACAAGCTCTTGGTGCATAAAGAAGATCTGTAAAGTTGCAAAGACTAAAGTCTCAAATCCAAAGAGATATTCTTTATAAAAGTTAAGAGTCAGCCACGCCTACCTAAAACGGCTCGATCTAACACGCCCCCACATGTCTACGTCACGATGTGGGAAGATTTGCATAACGCCACCCAAATGTTCACGCAAAGAAAGAAGGCGTAACTTTTATTATCGCTGTAGTATTGTTGTTGCCGCCGCCGCCATGTCGTGAAGGGGCTGTGTGCTTCGTTGTGAAAGCGAAACTACCTTGTTTGGTCTTCCAAAAGAGGACGATATGGCTTCATCATGCCTGGAGCTGATCCGTGCTGGTCGCTGAGGGAGTACATCAACTTTGCGCTGTGGATCGGCTTTCACCGTGGACGAAACGGAGACCAGCCCGGGGTCGTCACGTGTGGTTGACGCAGGCATCACAGTATGGTAAGGGACGTAACATTTCCGTCACACGCTTGAAGAAATCGGCCGATCACAACGCACTGGATAGCTGGCCAATCAGAGCAAACCTCGCTTTTTCAGACCGATGAGCTTTGTAAAAATCGACGTGTTTCAGAAAGGCGGGGCATAGAGGAGAAACAATAATGTACAGTATGTGGAAAATAATGTTTTAAAGTTTTTTTAACCTTAAACCGCATAAACACATTTCATTACACCAAATACACAAAATAATGTTCTTTTTAGCAGCATCATATGACCCCTTTAAACTCATGAACTTAAAAAAATATGCAATTCAATTTAATGGATATTTGAATTTGATGGACAAAAAATGTGGTTCTATTATACAATTATATTCTATTTTACTAAGTATACAACTAGTTCAATTAATTCCAAATCAAATGTAGTTGCTTTGCCAATAAACTGTATGGTTTAAAACTTATGAATTGATATACTTATGCAAAGTTTGATGGAAATTTGTCATACAATTTAAACACATAAAACAGACTAAATAAATAATCTGTCGTGTCAGTATTCACTTAGTACAATTAATTCAAAGTTTGAAATAGATTTTCAGATTTATCTGATTTGTTATTAGTGCATTGTTTAAAACTTGTGAATTTTGAAGTTGTGATTTATGCAATTAAATTCATGTCATAAAACTTTAATGCATAAAATCACTCACTCACTCACTTGTATTCTCTGTCACACAAACAATGCTCCTCAAATGAAGCACACGATTTCAATAATACTAATGGTGCTAAGATAAAGATGCAATGCTCTTAATGAACAAAACACATAATACAGAAAATCAAATTGTATTTTTAATTAAACTGAAATATTTGTACTAATACTTTTCAGTATCAAATAAGTTTTGACACAGCCTTCACATCCTGAATGCATGAGGCCTTGAAGCAGGACGCTCACTAGGTGTTGAAAGCGAACCAACATTTCTGATTGTCTGGATTCTGTTTGAATTGTTCCATAAATTGAGAGACAAGTAGATTACTTCAAACCAAATGTTTTTCATGTATAAAACTGTGAATGATTAATTATATAACATTTCTGATTCTTGCCTTTGACAGGCGTCTTTTCAAATGATTTTGACAAGTGCATTCTGGGATACTTTAGTTAGGGGAACATTACAATCTTTGATTTTCACTGCCTAATGCACAGTTTTGCATGACAAATCAATCAGTGTTTTTAAAAGGTCCATTTAGAAAGACGAGACTGCAACCGAAATCACTAACAGTCCAGATTGAATGAATTGGTACTAATAGTGCATCGAGCTGAATCCACATTTTTCAACACTAATGACATGGTTCAGGGCTGCAGGTTAACATTGTATGAAATATGACAAACTGTAAAAACCCACAAAATCATCTTGGAGATTCATATCCTATGCTGAATACTCATATGGTTTAGAGATTGCTACAATGCGAGTAAGGGGGAAACAAAATCACATTGTAAATAAAGCCAAAATTGCAATAAAAAACATAATTAATAAACAGTTTCAAGATACTAATCACTTTTGGAAACACAGACACTGCATCAATCAATGTATTTGTTGCTTCATACAAACTTGCCACATTCACAAGTGGTGTGAATAACAAGGTGCATCCTTATAGAGTGATAAATGTGTATTTTATATGAGCTGATGACAACATTTTTGGTTCCTTGGCCTTGTGTACTCAGATCAGGCTTCAAACGAATGTTTCCTGAAAAGCCGAAGTTGAATGAGACAGGATGACTGTACAATACAGTGCTGTTTTCTACACAGATTTGAGACGATTAATCAGATAACAGTGGCTTGTAGTCAAAATATACTACATTAGCAAAGTAAAAAGAACAATAAAAAGCAAGTAATAAACAACATATCCATGGATAAACACCTACATGCAAAGAGAAAAAAATAAATAAAATAAATAATTTAAATAAAATAAAATAAAATAAAATAAAATAAAATAAAATAAAATAAAATAAAATAAAATAAAATAAAATAAATACAAATAAAATAAAATAAAATAAAATAAAATAAAATAAAATAAAATAAAATAAAATAAAATAAAATAAAATAAAATAAATACAAAACAACATTGAAATAAAGGAATGGGTCCAAAGCAAAACGAAAAAAAAAAAAAACACTGACAAACACAAATCAAGTGTTACCTTATCCTGGACTCTTCTATTTTGTGTCCAAAAATTATTCATCCAAAAATGATTCCACAAAAATAGTTGTAAATCCAAAGTCAGAGGGTAAATTCCATTCCCATTTTTCACAAACAGTTATTTATTGTAATATAGGCTGCAAACATTTTCCCCGCAACCTCTCTCCATTCAATTGAAATGGCTTTTCCCATTTGTATTTCCTCTCTACATGTGTGCCAAATTAAAAGTCCTCTGCTTTTTCTGCTGTGTTCTGGAGCCCTAAACAAACAGCAATATGTAAACGTTTGCCAACCCGTTTCATTCTCAAATCTGTAACATATCACATTCTTTTGCACATGCAAAGATAATATACAACTTTTGGTGATTGACTAAAAAGTGCAATTTTATAACAACAATCCAACTGTTCATCCAGAAGTGAATCTCCTGTCATTCCAACCCTGTATTATTTTCTTTCTTTGGTGAAACATAAAAGGAAAGAGCAGCAGATTTCCAAACAATGAGAGTGGTTGATGATTTGCCAGAGCTCACAAATCTCATTTGTGCTTGTGGTAAATTCAAAAATGGCTTCTTTAGATACTTTAAAATACTTTTACAGTGCTTTTTGGAGCACTTTATACTTCACTTGCCCTATATAGCTACTGCAACATGTATAATGCATCGCTTTATACTTACAATCAATAAAAATAAGTAATTGAAATGCTTGAAAAGCACAAATAAAGAGGCAGAGAGGCAGAATGCACTCCTGTCCACTTCCAAAGGGCAAATGAGAGGGGAAAAAAATAAATAAAGAATGAAATGAGATAGAAGAGGATGCGTCATGCTTGTGTTTGCACTGCATCGTGAAGGAACCACTCTGCTGTCATGTTGTGCATTGTGATAATGAACTGTAACACATATCTTGATGTGTTTACCTCAATAAAGTTGAACTTATCTAGTGTTTGAAAGACTGTTCATATATCATTAAGTAATCACCTGCCAACTAACCATGAAGAAACCATCTCCAGTACAGTGTTCCGTAAATGCATTAACCTACCCTTGTTTACATATCACACTGAACAAATCTCTTGGAATGCATTAATAATATTAGCAGACTTGGCAAGGATGTCATTACCAATCTTCAAGACAAATATGTCTCTTCCACGTTGTCTTTATGGGATAATGACATTATCTCAAAAATTGTTTTTGCTGTGACAGTAAACAACTGATCACAGGTAGCTGGAATGATGCTGTGCATTGCATACATGTATTTATTTATGCATGCATACATACTAGGGTTGCGTCGATAGACAATAGTATTGTGTATCGACGATAGTCAGAGATATCGCCTGTGGCTGATGCCTTTAACGACAGCAAGGTGATTATTTGTATTATTACTATTATTATCAGACTAGTAATAATATTTAATTCATATTAGAGATTATTTGTTCTATCATAATAATTTTTCTGCGTTTTTACAGTGCTGCGCGTTATAACCAATCACACGCGATTCCGTTGACTTTATGAATGCAATGGCCAATCAGAGGCGGTCAGATGAGTCATTGCTGAAACAGCGGAGTTTTGTTGTTGAGTGCGTGTGCTCGCTGACTGAATTCAGCTCTCTCGCAAATTCTCTCATCATAAACAAAGTGCAGATGAATGTGCGATGTAAGTATAAGCGATTTATTCATCATACAGTGTAGATAGCTTCACTTATTATAACGGGAGTGTTTTTAAAGTGCATATACTCATGCTAGACTGAAGTCAGTTGTGATGTTCTTTGATAATGTAAATGTCCTTTGCTCATTTTCTGTAGCTGCTGTTTAAATAACTGAGGAAATGTAAGCATTAATTAGTAACTTACAATGTTAGTGTTAAATTGTTACGATGTTAAATACAAATTTAGGCTGCTTTTAGCCTTACACTGGAGTTGGTTCACTCTCCGGCAATGAAACGAAGTAAATAATTAAAACAATTAGCATGATAATATTGTGTATCGGCAATCTTACAGGTTGACGATAGGACAATATGAAAACTGAGCATATCGCCCAACACTAATACATGCTGTCTATTGGTGGTTTGGCGCTAAATGTCTTTATATCAGGAATGGAAAACATACATTTAAATACATTCTTAGACTGTATATTTGATATATTAATATAAAATTGTATTTTAAAATATAATTTATTCCTGTGATGCAAAGCTGAATTTTCAGCATCATTACTCCAGTCTTCAATGTCATATGATCCTTCAGAAATCATTCTAATATGCTGACTTGCTGCTCAAAACACATTTCTTAGTATTATCAATGTTGAAAACAGCTGTGCTTTTTTGAAGACTTTACATGTTTTTTTCTGCCACCAAAAGTCCAAAAGTTCTTAAAACATCCGTTCCCACAAGACAAAAAACTGTAATCAGGTCAGAACCTCTCACAGCTGAGCATCCACCGCCTTCCTCTTGCCTGTCGACTGGCATATCCGAGGCTGATTGGATGCGAGACTCCACATTAGTAAAAAGAACAATAGTGTATAAGGGAAGGATGCTGGTAATGAGTTCGGGATCAGCACACAGCGCACACAATACCCTTAACAGATGGGTACCAAGAAGCAGCAGCTGTGGAGTCAGTGAAGTGCGGAAGGACCGGCCATCACGCACACTAAATAAAGCTCAAAGCCACGAGGTGCCATGTTGTGGATCCCGCGCACTTTATGCCAATCTTTAGAGACAAGGGGCAACCTGTCGTGGACTGGCGGCACCAGGTGGAGTAACAGAGGCAGAAACTGTCACCCAGTCCAAGGACGACGCTCTTTGATCCGATGCATGATTAATTGCGAGGTGGCCGAGGACAGCTGAGGTGACGCTTCCAGGCAAGATGTGTTCTTGAAGTTACTTCCCAGACAATATTAGCCTCCAGGCTTGCTAGCGGCTGCTGTTGAGTAGGGAGTTTCGAAATGCATTTCAAACAAATTAGCTTAAATAACTGGACAATATATTAATCAAATATTTCTAAAAATATATGTATCACGGTTTCCACAGAAAATATGAAGCAGTACAACTGTTTCAACATTGATAATAATCAGAAATGTTTGTCTTAAATTGTTGTCAGTTTAAACAGTTGTCTTAAATTGTAATATCATTTTTTCCTGAAATAGGTAAGTAAATACATTTACAAATTAAAAAAAGTGTTAATAGCTTCAAAAACATAAAAACATATTGCCGAACTTAAATGTCTACTTTTTAAAGACTATTTTAAGTCAAAATTAAATATATTTATTTATTTATTTACTTATTTTCCTAACAGAAGGTAAGTACATTTTTAAACCGTTAAATAAAAAAATAAAAAAATATATATAACTAACAACATGCATAAAGACACACACACACACACACACACACACACACACACACACACACGTAATTATGTTTCAAAATAATACAAAAAATCTTACCGACCCCAAACATCATTTAACAGCATTCAACTAAAAGAAGTTGAGCACATGCATAACATTAAAATAAATAAATAAAATAGAATTATACATATATAGTAACCCAAAACTTTAAACTGATGACCTAAGTACAACATAATAAAATCAATCAATGTATTACCAAAAAAAAAAAAAAGTAAAATACATAACAATCAATCAATCAATCAATGTATTTATTTCTCAATCCTGGTACAATTACGAAAACGAATGCATGTCTTTTTAAACTTTGCATGTCTTTTTAAACTTTTTAAACATCTACCATGACCTTTTTATGTTTACTATCCTGTTCCACTTAGAAATACATCCCATTACAGAAGTTAAATGGGTTGTGAACACCATTTTATGTCTTTATATGAATGATCAAACTTTTACAAAACAAATGCAGTGGTACTTGAGCTACAGTGGCTGTTCTCGTCATTAGATGTTTTCTTCTTGACCGCTTAATTGCACTTCCTTTGATACTGACACCACAGTTCCTGTCGGAGGGTTTTTAGGCGTTTATCAGATTATAAACAGTATTTAATAATCATAAAATATGAGTAATGGCATTATCATACAGTGTGGACGACAGGGGGGCACTTTCTGCTGAGCGCTTATGCACAGAACAGACATGAACACAGCCAGCAGGGTAAACACAAAAGTGCAAGACATACAGATTGCAAAGGTCCCTTTGATTAAGGTGAATTTTTAATTTTAGTAAACAATCATTATAACACTATAGCCAATGGCTTTAAAGAGCCCAGTCTGCTTTGCGCAGAGAACAATAGTGGCTAAACAAACATGCTGCTGCGGACATGAGCTGTATGCAGAACAATATGAATAGAATGCTATTGCATTTTCATATGTGTATAATATTAAACTCAGTCATTAAACATGTAAAATGTATTAGTTCCTTTTATCATAATATCAAAATTAAGTGAACAGCTAACATGAACTACTGAAATCAAAATTGAGTTAATTTGTGTCTATCAAAACTACTCAAAACCACTACCCTAATGACAACATTGTAAAGCAAGCAACATTGTTTTAGAGGGAACAACAGCACACACTTCAGTACAAACTGATTCTAAAAATACTGTGACATTTTGTTTAATTTTTAAAGCATTCAGTCGTGTTTGATACAATGTCAGAAAACATGATATATCTCAAAAGTTGGTTAACAAAATATCAAAAGTTGGCATCCTCATATATAAGCAAACATCAGTCCCTCACAACCATAACTAACTTTAGCCCTTTAGACCTTATTTCCATTGTGTACATTTTCTTGTAATTCTGGGTTAATAATGCAGTCGGAATTAAGGGAACAGGGAGCACAGATAAAAATTAGAAAATCAGAACAGATTTGGAGAAATGTAGCATCCCATCACTTGCTCACCAATGGATCATCTGCAGTGAATGGGTGCCGTCAGAATGAGAGTCCAAAAAGCTGATAAAAACATCACAATAATCCACAAGTAATCAACAGCAACATATTTTAATTTTTGGGTGAACTATTCCTTTAATACAGTGTCTAAGCTTGACCAGATGTCTGCTGTTCAATTATATAAAAATGCATTGTTAAATAACAACAGACTTCATTTTCTAAAAGAGCGAAAGTTCAAATGAAATATCCTGTATATCGGAACAACTCTGCTTTTTCATCTTCACAAGCAGGCGTCATTTGTGCAGAATCTTTCTAAAGTGCCGTCCATTGATCTGACATCTCCTCATACCATTCTGAACCATCTGGAGTTGGATATTCCCCACAGATGCACCTCCTTCCCGCCAATGGCAGACTCTCATCTGAAGCTCTGCTAACAAACTTTCCCCCCTCCCAGCTATGGACTGGACAACCATCGTCCTGTCTGTGTTGTGTTGGCAGCTCAGTCATGTTATAAAAGTCCAGTAATGAGCTCTGACAGCACAGAGGCATAACAAACAAACAAAAAAAGTCTCTGTAGGCATCTCCTCCCATCCACCTGAGAATACTGGCAGCACGCGTGTCTTCTCAAGGCATGATCTGGAATAGCTGTTCTTACTCCTCTGCTGTCTATAGGCGCCCAGTGCTGCTAAAGACACTTTTTATATCATGCCAGAGATTCCGCCACATGTTTTTATAAACCATGTCATTTATTTCTCATAGGCAGTTTGTTTCCTTGTACACAAATCCATAGTTTTTCATATGCATGCAATGTTTTTAAAGGGGTCATCGGATGCAAAATTCACTTTACAAGTTGTTTGAACATAAATGTATGTTGGAAGTGTGTGTACACATCCATCCTATAATGATAAATTAAAAGATTTTTTTTTTAAATCCCTATTTTAAAATCCCCTTTCTCAAATCAGGCTGCTCTGAGATTCCTGTCAGAATGACGTAGTTCTGCACAGGCCCCTCCCACGTCCACTCCGATGCAGGGGAAGTCTCCGATTAAGCGATTGAGGTGTTTTGTTGTTGGATATAATAATCAATATAGCAGTCGTCATTTACTCCCGACATCTGAGCCGCTGAAGACGCAGAGGATTAACGTTACTTTCGTTTTGAAGGGAATGCGCCGATCCCCGTTTTGCCTAAATGCGTTGTAAGTTCGCGTGGATCATTCATGATCCAGCTTCATCAACAGAGGTGCGTATAAGGGTTTTTTATGAATCTTTGCAAATCGCCTTTCCTAATAACGTGCTAGTTAGCAAGTTTCGCGGCTGAAGTTTACAGTCTGCTCATCACCCCATGGAAGAGATGGGCGGGGTCAGCAGAGCTCATTAGCATTTAAAGCAACATGGACTAGAATGGCTTGCTGAAAACAGAGCTGATTTTGACAGGGTAAAAAAGGTGTTTTTTACACTACCATTGAGAAATTTTAACCAAAGTATGTTATAGACTTTTCATTAAGACCCTAAAGAATCATATCAACTTGGAAAATGGGCATCCGATGAACTCTTTAAATAAAGGTGTATGTCAGGAAACCAGAATAATGACATAACGTGTATGCATGTTTGTTTTCACTGTGTAAAAGTATTTGTGTTCATCTGTATGTCATATGCCACCTTAAAAAAAAAATATTATATATATATATACAGAGGCGGACAAAGTACTCAACTCCACTACTTGAGTGAAAGTACAGATACTGCTGGTCAAATATTACTCCATTACTGTCACACCCCATTGGACTTTTGTTTTGTTTTCATCCCTCATGTGCTCTGTTTGACCCAGGGTACTTTTCAATTCTTATTTGTGCATTCCCATTTCCTTTCCTCCCGTCTTAGCTCCACCCCTTCAGGATGCGAGAGAAGGATGCAAGGAAAAGACGCGAGGATGGAGGAATTGAATCAACTGAAATTATATATCCTCGCTCCCTTTATGCCGAGTTCACACTGCACGATTTTCAAAGACGTCGCATCACTGTTGGTTTCACACTGAACTACTATCTGGGGTAGCATTCAGATGTTGCTGTGTTCACACTGCACGATGGAACGACGACAGGAGGTTACACACTGCATGACTTTACAATAGGTAGAATCGCCAACAGCTCTGTCTGGTGCAGGGTTGCCAGATTTTCGCTACAAAACCAGCCCAATTACTACTCAAAACTAGCCTGAAAATAGCCCAATTGCTTTCGAGGGGGTCCCCCGGTAAAAATCGCGTTCGGGGGGTAAAATAAATTTTTTTTTGGCAGGGTTCTCCTGGTACAATTCACATTCCAGGGCCTAAATATCATGTTATTTGGGTCGCTTTCATCCTGCTGACATAAAAAACAACCGGCGGCAAATATTTTAGCCTGCCAAATATTTCAGGGGCGTCGGCGATGCATCAGCGACTCCCTCAGATCGCATCTTTGATAATTCACACTGCGTTATTGTCACTCGCGTGAACGAGCACCGATTTGCCTCCGATTTCGAGCATTTGTCGGCGATTTCGCAAAACCTGTTGGCGAGTGAAAAATCGGGCTAAAATCGTGCAGTGTGAACTCGCCATTAGCGTCACTTCAAAGTGTCGTCAATTAATGATGATTCTACACAGCTGGATTTAGCTTGCATGTCGGGATTCTATTGTAACAGTTTCAACCTCCACAAAATGCCACATTTGTCCGTACTGTTTTTGTATTAGCAGTTATTAACAATTAATTATTCCCCGTTATTAACTGCTTTTTATTGTCTATTAAGCAATATAAGAGGCATTCATTTAAAAACTAAAAGCAATAAGCCATTACAATCAAGAGACGTAAATAAACAATTAACACTGTGCTGAAAAGTACACGTTATACTTCAAAATTAAAGGAAAAACCCACATTTACAATTACTTCATGCTCACATTTATGTGTTTGGATTTTTTGCCATGGTTAGCACTTGGTGCAGATGTGAAGGGGGAGGAGAGTTTATATGTGTGTCACGTTTAGTCAATAAAACACTTCCGTAAAGGATACGCCTGTCTATCCTCGCTCATGACTCCTCAGGAAGCCTCCTCACTCCTCGATCCCAGAGAATTGAGATGTCCTACAAGATGGCTGAGCTCGATCGGTTTCCGGGTCATAGAACGGAAGATGGAGGAGTGAGGAAACAAGGAGGGATATCGCTTAACCAAGAATAATGGTCAAATTTATAACTGTTAATATTATAAAATAAGATCATGTTTATGACGTATTCAGCCTACAAATGCGACCTCCGGAGGACGCAGCCTTCCGTTTGAGAAACGGCCACTGAGAAGAACCCCCAGTTTCTGTCTCTCCTTGATTAGTTTAGTTCCTGTGTGCCCTTATTTGGCCATGTTCCTGTTCTCATCTAGTTATCATTAGTTAACCTCCATTCACCTGTGTCTAGTTTATCACCCTCATTATCCTGTGTATGCTAGTTGGCCTTTTGATATTTACCTTTGTCCGGTATTGTTGAATGTTACCCTGTGTGTTAGACCCTCTTCATGGTGTGGATTACCATTACAAGAATTTGTTTCTTCTTTATGACGTATTCAGCCTACAAATGCGACCTCCGGAGGACGCAGCCTTCCGTTTGAGAAACGGCCACTGAGAAGAACCCCCAGTTTCTGTCTCTCCTTGATTAGTTTAGTTCCTGTGTGCCCTTATTTGGCCATGTTCCTGTTCTCATCTAGTTATCATTAGTTAACCTCCATTCACCTGTGTCTAGTTTATCACCCTCATTATCCTGTGTATGCTAGTTGGCCTTTTGATATTTACCTTTGTCCGGTATTGTTGAATGTTACCCTGTGTGTTAGACCCTCTTCATGGTGTGGATTACCATTACAAGAATTTGTTGTTATAATCTTTGTTGTGCCTTCGTCTCCCTAACCGCAGTATTGTGACATATATATGTATATGCAATGTTATTCCATGCACAATGCATCCATAAGGAGAATAAATGGCTAACATCCTATAGTAACATCACTGTCAGTTTGTTGTGTTGGTGTATTGCAGTTCTGGCATCGAACTAAGAGCAAATGTATCCAGGCAGTTCGTAAAACTGAGACTCTAACAACCAAACTAAGCAGTAAAATAAAAATAAAAAAATCAAGTGAATAAAGTTGATTTGTTAAGTATTCAGAGAGAAAAGCCTTCTGGAGATATTTTTTCTTATTCATGCCGATTTCAGTTACCATATATATGCAAACTGCAACATGTGGTCAGTTTTCACTTTCTTCTACACTACTAGGCTTAAACAGGCTTCTCATGTTATTGGTCCCTTATGATAAATTGCTTGTATTCCTCATTTGTAAGTCTCTTTGGATAAAAGCATCTGGTAAGTGAATAAATGTAGAGACCATTTCAGTGTAGGAATATCCTTGCATCATGAAACTTTAGCGTGTCAGTGGGTGAGTGTGAAAAGAACACTCTTAAGTTGTTGCCTTTGATAAAGGTCAAAACAACTGCTGTAGGCCTCGGCCTAAGTATGCATTTTCAGTTTATTTTACAGCAGGTCAGTGAGGTGTAGAAATACTCCAGGATCGTAAAACTTTAGGGAATGCCAGAGGGCTGATCGCAGACGAGCTTATCCAAATTTCAGCCTTGGTGAAAAGACTTTTCAAAAAATAAAACCCCAAAACAAAGTATACATCATAACTTTTATAACCCACGGCATCGGAAAAAAACACTTTCAAGGATGAAAAAGGGAAATATGTCATAAATATCAATGCTTGCATGTTAAACATGTTAAAGTTAAAGAAATAGTTACCCAAAAAATTAAAATTTAATTTACTCACATGTGTTTTTCCAACATGGACATTTTTGCATTGATGTTGACTAAAATAACAGCTCACATGTTGCCCGTTTTTGGATCCAGAATTGAAATATGCCGTGTTTGAAACAACGTGAGGGTGAGTAAATAATGACAGACACGTTATTTTTAATTGAACTGTTCCTTTAAACAGACAGTGAATGTCTTTTGGGCTGACGCAGGCCCAGCTTCTCACATCCAAAGATTATTAGTAATAAAAGGGGATTCACATCAGCATGAAAGGTCAAACTCTCCTGAGAGTTAATATCTCTCAAAAAAACATTCTATATCAGCGAGGATACGTATAATGAATTAATTTTCTCCGTGAGAACTCTATATCTCTACGACATGAGCATAAATTGCTATGCACAAGCTCTTGAGGAAGATCTAAAGACTGCTGGCATATCAAAGAAGATCAGCTGTATCTTCCTATATGTATATCTATACACTGTAGCTTCATCTTAGTTTCCAATCCAGCAGCAAATAAGCAGAAATATTCAATTGACATCACCCAGCTACTGTATGAATAATTAGATGTAATCTAATTGTGCTTTTCTTTCCCTCACCCAAGAGAAATGGGATGTCAGTGCGTTTCACAATTGTGGTGATAATTGCATTTCCCATGGCTGCGTGTGTTTGATAGGTGCAGCCCTCACTTTAGGGGTGAAGCTGATGATGGAAACCACTCTGTAATTATGGGAGTTCTAACGGAGAGTATGTTGGGGAAATATAATGTGTGCTTTGCTGCTAGTGTGGCGTTGACCTATATTTGAACTGTACATTTTAAATGCAATTATAGGCATTTATTCACAGGCATATAAACTCTAGTATGTGTACTGGGCACATTATGTGGATTTTTCTGAACGTATGGGATGCATGCATGACCTACTACATTTACATTTGGGTGTAATGTAATGTAAATTACATTTACATTACACTTCAGACCAAGTGTTATTATACTTAACTAATACCAAAATGCACTACAATTAAACCACTGGGCAGGGGGAAATTACTGTAATGATAACATGATCTGCACACTAAAATACTACTGATCAGAAACAGTCTAAATTTCCCTTGATAATCCAGATTCATCAAAAGTCTGGGAATTGCACATGAATGATGCCAGGTGTCTTTTGTTATTTATGGGGGGAAAAAAATAAATTTTAGATTGGAGTCTGCTGAATGCTGATTTTCATTTAAAAACACCAGTCATTTCTCTTCCTATCTGCTTCTCTTGCTCTGTCTTCCTTTCAGCACCATGAATGGAAATCAATGAAATGATGATAATGATAATAATGATGAAGACAGGAAACATAATTTGCTATTTTATATAATAGCAGCATGCACGGCAGACTTTAAGGCAGCATTACAGCCCTTTGTGCATTCTGCAATGTCAAAATGCAACTAATCGGAAACTGACTAAATTTCCCTTGATAGTCCAGATTTCATCACGAGGTTTTAACACATGAAGTCTACATGCCAGCGGTCTGGGAAATGCATAATAATGATGTTGAGTGTATTTTGTCAACTGCAAAGGGGAGGGTAGGAGGAAATTTGAGAGAAATGATTTTGTGAAAATGCAGAACAATTTATGGAATAATATAATAATAGATCTTATATTATCGTATAGGAATTAACGTCTGTGAGATATCCAGTTATTTGTAGTAAGAATGATACAAATCATTCATATAAACACATAATAATTAATAATAATAAATCATATAATTTTGTTATTTTTTTAATTATCATTTATTTATTTGTTTGTTTGTATGAACGATTTAAAAAAAAAATCCAGGATGGCGTAAGACACAACCCAGGAAAATCAAAAATGACTTTTTGAATTTTTATTGCATACCAATATGAAAGGAATGAAGATAAGAAAGATGTCATGGAAAAATCTAGAAAAAAAATATCCGGAAATGTTTTTTTTAATTTTTTTTATTGGAATATATATTGCTAGATTTATTTATTTTTTTCCCCCCATGACATCTATTCCAAAGGAATCCTTTCATACCTCTGTGCAATTATTCAAATTAAAATGAAAGCAACTCTGTAAAAGTCCTTCCTGATTTTCCAGGTTTTTCTCTCCCTCCATCCTCCATCCTCCTTCACTTTCACATTCTCTTTCCCGCTGTCTCTCTGCATCTGTCTCTCTGTCATATCTATTCTTAGAGTAGCATTGTGTGTTTGGCAAGGGTACAATGAGATATAGATCTCGTTAATTCCTGCCTCGCAGCATCTTTTAAAACAGCCCATCACTGGCCTCCCATTGCTCATGCCTCATTCTGTTTTATATGCACAAACACTAAATAATTAGACTCAGCCATCATCAATAAGAATAAAATGAAGCTGCATCTATTGAGAGACTCGATGTGACAAACAACAAAATAGGCTATTGGATTTTCGTATGCAGTAATGTGGCAGAACACAATCAACGGTCTTTTAAACATGCGTCAAATGACCTCAGGATGTGAAAACCGTGGTGCAGCATATTATAAAACAAAAAGAAGATGTAAAAAATGGTTTCACAGGCTCCTTCCAAGATTAGTTAAAACCATAAAACAACTTTTGTTAAAGTAAAATAGTATTTAAATAAATAAATACATACATACATACATAAATAAATAAATATATACATTTAGACATTTTAATAAATAAATTAAATTAAATTAAATTGCAAAAGCACACACCAGCATTACTAAAACTGTAACTAAAATTAAAATGAAAACAGAAAATATAAAAATAAAATATAATTCAAAATATTCATAAAAACTATAATATTTTGTCAGTGATACTAAAATAACCCTTATCTCAGATCCCTGATTGTTGTTATTTAATAAAAAAAAGTAAACTATTGTCAAGTGATATTTTAAAAGTTCACTATATAGTTTGTCATATTTGACTTGCATACTTACAGCAAGATATACGATACAGCAAATAACTGTTTATATCATCACAAAAACGTATATACAGTAGCATGTATCAGTAAAAATGTAAACTATCAGCTCTTATCTGCCAAATGCAACAAGGCATGAAGATATAAATATATTATAAAAAATAACATGTTTTTGTGTATGTGTATTATGAAAATCGCTATACAAAAACATCTGCCTTGAGATATTTGCTTTTAACTATTCAGACCAACCGTTCAACCAGTCTATATTTCCAAACATGATTAATAGCAGGACATGTTATTCAGGTGATGAGCTGTGTTTTCCTTTTTTTTTAGGTGCACAAAAAAGTAAAAGTTGAAAAAGTTTAAAGCGGTTTTAGGAGACTCGTATCAGAAAAAGCTGACATGAAACATAACCCGAGAAACACAATACCTTCCTCAGTGTCTATTTTTATGATATGCTATTTAATTCCATGTGAATACATTCACCTTTCACCCCACATAAATGCAAAAGTTCTACACCAAAATTCAACATTTGGAGTTCTGCAGAAGAACGAAGATGCTACAGAAGTACACATAGAAGAAGCACAAAGGTTTAAATATGGGTCTGTCTGTCCCTCACACAAAAGCTATCATATGACTTCAGAAGACTTGAAATAAAGCATGCACTTTATGTGGAGCACTTTCATGGAGATTTTGCATCCTTTTTAAAAGCTTGACATCTTCAGTCCTCATTTACAGTGATTGCATTGCAAGGAACGATCAGCAAGTCCTTCAAAAGTTCTCCTTTTGTGTTCTGCAGAGGAAAGTGAACTACTTTTCTAGGGTTATCTAGCTAACACATAAGAAACCCAGCCCACTATTGTCTGTGACGGGATAATGCATTTTTGATGTTTTAAAAGGCGTTTGACTTTAGATTTAGCGTGTATGTTAAGTTTAGTTTCAAGGAAAATACATTATGCATTGCATATTCCGCTAACTAACAATTTTACATCTGCCATTATGAATTTTTCCACACCACTGATTTTTTTTATACATATGTATGAGACACGAACACACGCAGGAGCAATAACATCTGCTGTCTGTAAATTAACAAAGGCAAATTAAGGCTAATTAGCGGTTTATTTTGCCGCCCTTTGGCTTATTTCCCAGTGTCGACGCTACAGCAGGAGCATAGGAGGGGGTCGTCATAAGAACTTAGCTTTACGTTGGAGTGCATCCTGACCAGCACGCTTTCACTGGCATACTGTAGTTCTGGCACCAGTTTTGTATGCTGACAACAGGAATTACAGAGCTATACTGGCACAGCACGACTCCGCTCGCAGAGCTGCGTCTGCCAACAAGCAGTCATACTATAAAGGTATATTGATAATAGAGTTAAGGGTGACAGCTGCGGATTTTCACCCCAAAATTTTAGCTTTACTGGGATAAAGATAATGTTTAGACAATTTTGTAAATTTTGGTTTCAGAAAATCTGTCATTCGAACACAAAACGGATACTCTATTTATGTATTTGTTGATACAGTAAAGATAAATGGGGTCCAAAGCATATTAGACCTCATTTCATTACTTTCATTATGCATTACTGTTCAAGATTAGTTTTTTTATATATATAAGAAATTAATACTTTTATTCAGCACATATACATTAAATTCATCATCAAAAGTAAAGACATTTATTACAAAAGATTTATATTTTTAAATAAATGCTTCTAAATTATTTTAAACTTCGCATTGGCAAAACAACACAAAATCTGAAAAACGCACATATTTCGCAAAATTATGAAGCAGCACAAAAGCGTTCAACATTGATGATAATACGAAATGGTTTTGATATATAGATATAAAATAGAAAATAATTATTTTAATGTGTAATGATAGTTCATAATATTGAGTTATTGTATTTTTGATTAAATAAATGCAACCTTGGCAAGCATAAGATACTTATCTGCTTAATTTGAACGGTTTTGTGTATACAGATGGTTGTAATGGTTAGTTAGCTATAAAAATGATTTTGCTATAAAAGTTAGAGTTTATATACAGAAGAAAGAAAGTCATACAGGTTGAGTTTGACATGAACACGCAACGGAAATTAATTACACAACATTTTAAGCAATAACTGAGTCATATCTGAAATCCAGAACACCATTGAGACTCAAAAGTATGCAACCACCTGGCAACACCCTTGAAACCACGAGAAACACCATAGCAATCACACAGCAGCATCGCAGAATTGTGCCAATGAGTTTTACACAGGCAAACTGCACTCACATTTTCATTTTGTTATAGTTGAGGATAACTATCTGCGTCTGGCGGCACATGATACATATTTTTAAAATAAACATTTAAATGAACGATCAGATGAAAGCATGTGTCTTTATCAGTCCACTCTTTTATCCCCGTTCTCGTCTGCTCTATTCTTTGGCCAGAGATTTCTAATATCAGTCCACTGTGATGCGGCACTCGTCTAAAGCCCGTCTCGTCACTCGAGCGTGAGGCCGTCTGGAGAGGCAGGCAGCTCAGCACTAGGATTTCATTTCCGATGCTTGGCTATGCAGCCCTGCCCTCCACACTCCTGGTAACTTGGGCGAATTCCCCACGAGGGCTCGATCAAGTCCACAATCTAAGTCTGTAATGCAGTCCTGGGCTCATGATGATAGCTGTTATTACATATGGGACTGTATTGTTTGCTCTGATGATAAGCCAGTGGAGAGGAGAGACAGTGAGTGTATCTGTCAGTGTAAAAGAGAGAGGAAAAAAAACATCCATGAGTTTGTTTCAACCTCCGGATTTTTCGGTGTGTGTGATGGACGTGTTTGTTTTGCGTCTCTGTGGCCAGACATGCACAGAACGAGTGTTTTTTGCTTTTGGGAAACTTGAGTCATCCACATTTTCTGTGAGTCACATCTGAATAATCACCCAATACCAAAATGTAAATACCAGAATATTGTCAGAAGACATTTCGGCCACATTCTCTGTGATGACTTTGCTATCGTATTTTTACATAATTCATGAGAGGATAGATAAAACCGTCTATGTGTAATTTATTTCGGCTGACATTTTGCAAATATTTGCCTATAATATTTTCAATTACAAGCAATGCTCTTTTTTTTTTTATTAAGCACCATATATGAGTATTCTTTTCTTCCTGTGCTGTTCTGTTCTGTTCTGTTCTGTTCTGCGTTTCCCAAAAGCATCGTAAGCTTAAGTACACCGTGGACCCATTGAAACCAATGGAGCTACGATCAACTTAGGCTTACGATACTTTTGGGAAATGCAGCCCTGTTCCACTCTATTCTATTCTATTCTATTTGTAAGTACAACAAAGCTATAAACACATTTAATAATATGATCAATAGTAATGATAATTGTAATGTTAATGCTAATAATAACAACTACAACAACAACAATAATAATAATAATAATAATAATAACAATAATATTAGTATTTTTACATAATTCATGAGAGGATAGATAAAACCGTCTATGTGTAATTTATTTCGGCTGACATTTTGCAAATATTTGCCTATAATATTTTCAATTACAAGCAATGCTCTTTTTTTTTTTATTAAGCACCATATATGAGTATTCTGTTCTTCCTGTGCTGTTCTGTTCTGTTCTGTTCTGCGATTCCCAAAAGCATCGTAAGCTTAAGTACACCGTAGACCCATTGAAACCAATGGAGCTACGATCAACTTAGGCTTACGATACTTTTGGGAAATGCAGCCCTGTTCCATTCTATTCTATTCTATTCTATTTGTAAGTACAACAAAGCTATAAACACATTTAATAATATGATCAATAGTAATGATAATTGTAATGTTAATGCTAATAATAACAACTACAACAACAACAATAATAATAATAATAATAATAATAACAATAATATTAATGTTTCGCGAGCAGCAAATCAGCATATTAGAATGAGTAAAGTTTGAATACAATTTAACAAAATTCTTTCTTATTCAGGAGGATAAATGCCAGGATATTTAAAATGTCAATTTTAGGTTTAAACCACATAATAATAATAATAATAATAATAATAATAATAATAATAATAATAATAATAATAATAATAATAATAATATGAAAAAATATTGGTAACAGTTAAATTAACTGATTTTATTTGTCAAAATAATATTACTACTAATAATAATAATTATTAATACAATTATCAATTAATTAACCTAAATACATAAAAAGTCACTTCCTGGCAAACTGGCACTAAATATCACCAAGAAAACTAGGAGAAGCCACTGAATATAATAATTTTCATATATGATATAAATGACTTGCACCTCAGAGCGAGCAGACGAAACACAATAAATGCTTTCGGAGGTGGATGCTGCTGTTTGGAAACGCAGTCGTTTAAGACAATTATACAGAAATACTTTGACGACAGACTTTGCTCAGGCATTTCAGAATGACCATAACAACATATAGATGCTGTGAACGAGATCGGTCCGCTGCTAGTCAAGTTATGATGTGCATGGAGGAATTTATTCAGTAAATGTGTTTCCATCGTACTTTATGCACATTTTTCTTATCGGATAAAAGGTTTATCCTACTCAAATGTGCGCATCAGTTTTTTTATGCGCATTTTTAGAATTTATGCGCATCTTGGTGTTTCCATCCAGCGTTTGTTATGCGATATTCCAAAATGTGCATACAAATAGGTGGCTGGAAACATAGCTAGTGAAAATATATAGCTAGTGAATAGTTTCATGATTAAAAGTCCTAATGTCTATATTCAGATTCATTATGGTGGATAAGTTTTAAGTTACAGTATCAAAAGTGATCAGTTTAAAGTATAATTTCTACCTGATCGCAGGACTGTCACTTCAATTCACAGGGTACGGGACAACTTTCCCAGCTTCTGATCTGATCTGACCCTTAAAAATAGTTTGACTTTTGAAAATAGTTTGAAATTAAATAATATTTTGATTTGGAGAAAACTAGCCAATTTAGATGTTACATGCTGCTCACATATTATTGTAGCCCAGTTTGTGCTGATTACAGTGATATTAAACTTTAGCAATTAAAATGTTTATAAGCAACTGAAAAAATCACAAATGTCAGGGCATGTCAAAATTTCTCCAGGGCCCCAAAACACCCTCAGACCCCAGAGGGTTAAGATCCTCCTTTGGGCCTTATTTGAATCAAGACTACATGACAGAGCATCTTCAACAGCTTGCACATACAAACCTGCAAAAATAATAGTAATAATAATTCTGAGATGAGCAATGGTTAAATATATTACTCTAAATCACTCAAAAGCCTTCCATTGCTTTATAAACTTGGAGGTTTGGAAGTTGTCTATGGTAATTATTTTATTTGGTTGCAGAATAATTAGTTGTATGTCAATTAGTGATTAGCTCAACAACAAAAAAAGAAGAACATCACAACTGAGCACCTATGAGAAAATATGATTGCTAATTGCTAACTCTCTCTGTGTGTTATTATACAGTAGATCTACTTGTATTGTTCAATTTCAGATAGTCTAGAATATTATATTTTTAGGTATATTTTATCAATACTGATGAAATGTAATTGTTTTTGACATATCACTATTCCACAACAGGATACTGTGAAAAAAAAAGAATCGGCTTTTCTACAGCGTTACTCTCATCTTAAGTCTAATTTCAATAATCGACAATTATCACCCAATTTCATTCACTGCAAGAGTGGCCCATGGGATTTGCAGCATGTTAAAGCACCTCATCATTGCACCTAATGCAGTACGGCAGAGCGCTAATGAATATGTTGAAAACAATTTAAATCACACAACATTTTAATTATTATCTTATCACAATGGTTGGATGCGTGCTGCAGTATTTAAGTGAGGTATGTTCCTCGGATCCTCCAGACGCGTGCACATTGCCGGGCCACGTTGTAACGATGCAAATCTCATTTGCTAACACAAAGTCACACATTATTTCTGAAACATCCTGCCAGATAAAATTCGCATTGAGAACGGAGGCCGCTGTTCATTGTCTCCCCGGTTGCCGAGAGACAGCGGCGGATGCTGCCATATGGCGGGCCCCTCATTTGCATGTTTGCCTCATCAGAGGAGCACAGAAATCAGAACGAAACTACTATGATCATTGCCTCAGAACAACAATATTCCATCATTACACTAATGGCTTCCGTTGCAGGCCACACAGCGCTTCTGTCATCAAGGAGGAATCATACTGTTGTTGATATTGCACGATAATGCATTTGGCATTATAATTTTGAAATAATCAAAATAAAGTAATAGTGAAAAATAATAATAATTAGTTTGCATTCGAAAGTCTCCAACTTGAGAAAATGTAAAACAATGCTGCAGGGGAGCAAGTTTAGAGAAGGTCTGCAGTAGACTAAAGTTGAAATTTTAATTGCTTAAATGGTCATATCATACAGTGTTCATTTTATTTATTTTTAATCTCTCTCGTTGAGGTCCACTTATTATGTTGTGTGCCACAAACAAACATAAATGAGCTTTTCATTACCATTGTCCACTCTTTTTCGTGCCACTTCAAATTAAACTTAGATTTATTTAAAAAAAAAATTCTGTTGTACTGTGAAGACTTTTATGGAAGTGTCAAGTCAGTACAAAACATATAATAATAATAATAATAATAATAATAATAATAATAATAATAATAATAATAATAATAATAATAATAATAATAATTGATGATAAAGGAACAAGTGATGAGATATACACCTACATTCAAAAATTTTTTTTTTTTTCAAAGTTGTAAATTAACATTTCACATTTAATACACTGTTGCTTGCTGCTTTTTTGTAATTATTTGTGAAGTTTCTGGGTGAAAATAGTTTTTAGGCTTTTTTTCAGTGTAGAATTTACTTTGAAACTATTTTTTTACTCAGAAATTGCTAGTAAATATCACAAATAACTACAAAGAAATGACAAGGAACATTGCTTTCAATCTGAAATTATAAAGAAGAAAGACAGAAATAGTATTTTCTTGTCAAACATACACCAATTATCTTTGTTTTATTTACAACTTTGACATTTTTTTTTTTTTCTACAGTGTATGTCTCTAAGACCGTGTAAAATGCATGAACAATAACCACAAATCATTCACCATCAGTGACCGGCAATCATTCAATCTTTTCAGATGCTGCAAAAACACTGTTCAAAGCCTGAAGTTATTTCTGACTCGCCTAACCTACTTTGCAGACAATTCTGCTTTGTATTTCGACCTGATTTCACCTTGATCTGGTTTTCATGTAAGGCATAACTCGTCAGATTCTTTGTCTTATCTATTGGCTTCGACAGATGTCTTTTGTTAGACGTTATTCAGTTATGCTTCAGTTTTGCCTGTTATATTTCTTTTACAATTCCTCAGTAAATGAGTATTAAATCAATTTCAGTAGTTCAATACTTTTTCCCTGTGCCATTCCATTTTATTACACATAACTTAATTTCTGAATGTATTTGTTTTGTTTTATTTGTATGTATGGATCACTTGGGTTGTTATCGACATCTGGTGAAAATGTCATGTCCACAGCACCTTTAGAAATATATTTACTGGGAGAAATGGTGACATGTTCAATGCTTATTTTACCTGCTGTATGTACAGTATAACATCAAAATGTTTACGACAAAAAATAAATTTCAGTCCTTTACAAAATAGATGGGCCACATCACATCACATGAGAAAATAATGACATTAAACTGACCAGATAGTTTTTGCCCCTGAAACCAACCTCAGGCTAAAATACACAGACACACACACAATTATTCCCCATGCAGTTCAATTAGCAAATAGTAGATTGGTATTGATTCCTGTGTTTTTTCACACTGTGTGAGAAGTTTTGCATAGCTCATTAAAAAGTTAGCTGTTCTTAGTGAAAATTTAATAATCAACACATTTCCACCTAATGAAAACATTAACAACATGTATGAGAGCGATTTTGGCAAATGTATTGTTCACTAAAGATTTTGGATCTTTTCATAAAACATGAACAGAAAAAATGCAGGTTTAAATATTTTGAAAAACACCATTGCGCATGGACTGAATGCACCGATTTACAATAGAAATGCTGTTTAAACAATTCACCTAAATTCAGAACTACTGCGGTGTGTTGCTTTGAACTTCGACCTTAAAGTTTTAGGATACGATGCGACATTGTCAAGCAGACAGTTAAGGTTAGTGTTTTGCAATTTAAATTTCATCCATTCACAAATGTGCCAAACTTTCAGGTCAGATTCTGGACATCGCCTGACAACGATGCTCTACAAGGACACACCGTAAAACTGCTTGTAAACATCTCCCTGACCTGTGGGAGCAGCATGTTTTATTATTTGAATTCTTGCTTCGTATCAGCCTGTCCTGTGATGTCCTCCATGTGTCCAGTTTACTAACCAAAGTCAAACACATCAGACTGATGAAATCTGCGCTTAAGGCACCTCAACATGCTTTCTGTTTGACCCTACTCAAAAAAAAAAAAAAAAAAAAAAGTCTTGTTTTGTATCAGGGGATTAAAGAATCGGTCCTGCGCCAGCATTTATGAATCGTCCTCTATGATTTACTAGAAGCCTTGTTCTGCGTTCACCCTGAGGGTAACTTGTTTGAACACAGTCAGACACAGACGCTCTTACGGGAAAATGCACAGGACCTTCAGTCATGACTCATTCTGGGTATTTCTGGGTTTTCATGTCCAAATTCTGACAATGTAGTAGCAAGTTCATCCAAAAAAGAAAATGGTGTCGTTATTTACTCACCCTCATGTTTTTCCAAAACCTGTATGACTTTATTTCTTCTGTGAAAAAAACTAAACGACAAAAAGAAGATTAACAGAATGTTTACATGCTCCTTGCAATATAATGAAAGTGAACTGACCTTCAAAAATAAGCTCTGAAATAAAAACAAGCACCATAAATGTTTATTACATTAGTGATTTATAAGTAACTGCAGATCAATTAGGGATATCATTTACCATGTTAATTTAAGTGCAATTAATCTGATTAATCAATCAGAATGTTATGACATTCATTTTATTAGATATAGCAAATCCTATAACTCATAGAGAACATGGGGGTTATGATCTTGTTCTTGTAAAACAGTAATATCGTGAAATATTATTGCAATTTAGAATAACTGTTTTCAATTTGAATATATTTTTAAATGTTAAATATGTGATGCAAAGCTGAATTTTTAGCATCATTACTTCTGTCTTCAGTTTCACATGATCCTTCAGAAATCATTCTAACATGTGACCCTGTGACCGGAGAACCCGTCATAAGTCGCATGGGCATATTTGTAGCCAACAATACATGTTATGGGTCAAAATTATTGATTTTTCTTTTATGCCAAAAATCATTAGGATGTTAAGTACAGATCATGTTTCATGAAGATATTTTGTAAATTTCCTTCCGTAAATATACCAAAACTTAATTTTTTATTAGTAATATGCATTGCTAAGAACTTCATTTGGACAACGTTAAAGGCGATTTTCTCAATATGTTTTATTTATTTATTTAATTTTTTGGCACCCTCAGATTCCAGATTTTGAAATGTTGTTGTAGTTGTATCTCGGCCGAATATTGCCCTATCCTAATACATCAATGGAAAGCTTATCTTTATTCAGCTTTCAGATGATATTTCTCAATTTCAAAAAATTGACCCTTATGACAGGTTGTGTGGTCCGTGGTCACATATGCTAATCATTCTAATAAGAAACATTTATTTTTGTGCTGAGAAAGCAAATAAGTAAATCAATAAATACCATACCGACCCTCAACTTTTGAATGGCCATTTAAAACCGAGCTTTTAATATTCACCCACCACATCAGTGCTGTCGCATCCCTCTTACAAACGCAGTGAGTTTGTCCACTAAGACTTGTTTAAGCAGGCACTCATTGTTCTAACCTCTCAGCTGGAACCGTCTTCAGAAGAGTAAATATTTCAGAGCTACCCCTCAGTTCTTAGCATCCCGTCGGGAGCACGCTAGAATTAAAGCCTCTAATTTGTACGGAGCTTTTCATTTATTAATGCGAAAATATAGGCAGCACATCCCAGTGTTGGAACATTAATTTGAGGGGGATTCTTGTTTTCATTATGATTGTGCACACGATCCTGCGTTACCTTTCTTTTAATTAACTTCTGCACGGACCTCCCACAACTCAGCAGCTGCACTTTAATTATCTCGCACAGCCTTATCGTTCCTGCATAATCTGTGTTAACAGCAAATTTACAGAACTGTTTAAGAGAAGCTCTTGCCCTGCACACACACGCTGTGATTTACTTCACAAGTTGGACGTTTTTGAACTTCCTCTTTTATCCTCTGCAGTGTATAATGATAAATAACAGAAAAGTTACAACTTTCAAATTAAACGTTTTTTTTTCTGTTCAGAATACATTAGCAAGCCACATTTTTCTTTTGAACTGTCCTGCTTTCAAACGGTTCACCGACTCCCGGCTTCCTGCTCGCCTGCTGTTGCGGTGACACGGTTTGCTCCGTTCCTGATGCTACACAGGCGTCTCGGTGAAGTCAACGGCCTAAAAAACAGCCACACTTTTGAACTTTAATTTCCCTAACTAGCATCATCAGTCTGAGTATTAAAACCACACCACCGATGTTGACAGGGGAAACAGCGCATGTGCAATTCTGCATTAGCAGCTAGGTTTAAAAAAAAAAAAGACTTTGTCACACCAAACCCCTAAGATACGTCCTATGCTTTGAAACGATTTGAACAGGTGCTACGTTCCTTAATGATTTAATGTTTTTGAACAAATTGTTTGAGCACATGATTAATGGACTAATTAATTAATTCTACTGCTTGTTTTGTTACTGACTTTATCACTATTTCGGATTGAATTGGGAAAATGCGCCGGCGGGAGCACTTGCATATTTTCCAGATGACAGAGAAAATAACTTAAAATGCTCTGTCACTTTTGATTGGACACATAAAAGTAATACATCACTTGAATCTGTAAAGCGTCTACTTTTATTTGTGTATGCTCACCATATCAACAAAACGTTGTGCTCTTGTAAAATAAAGAAAACAGACCAGGTGCTCATAAAGACAGACAATTGTTTCTAAATGAATCGGTGTTCTATAAGCGAATCAGATGAATTAACGATTCAGTGAATCACTCATAAATGCAGTCATTTGTTTAGTTTCTGAACACATTTGTGTTTTAAATTAATCATTTTATGGGTGGGGGCTGCATCCCCATATCCACACTTCCCTACTATATAGCCTAAATTCAAAATCAACATGCAACTGATGCTGATAAGTTACATGAGAAGGACAACATGACCAATGTACTCTAGTACATTCAGATTACATTTATACCACACACACACACACACACACACACACACTATATAGCACATACTGGATATTAAATGCAGCCAGTACCTTTATTTAATTACTGAATTATGTTTTTAAATGAATCAGTTGTGTAAATAGTTCAATGACTCCCTCATAAACACTTATGTTCCTGATTTTTTTTTTATTAAGATCAAATTGGTTTAATAACTTCTTAAAGGGTCATGTGATGCTATTTTAAAGACCATTATTTTGTGTATTTGGTGTAACAGAATATGTTGACATGCTTTAATGTTCAAAAAACACATTATTTTTCAAATAACTAATAACAAAACATACTTACAGTCGCTGATTCAGAAGCGCCAGATTGTCATAGCAAAGTCGGAATTGACCCTTTTTTTTTTAGAAATAGCCTTTGTGCACAGCCAGCCTTGTACTCTTCTAGGTTAAAAAAACTGTCGTCCATAAAATGCGTTGCACAAATTCGAACATCTGGGTTGTGCTGTTCTGTTGTAAATAAATCTTAACCAACAATTCCTAATCTACTTCCGGAAGGCCAAATAAAGTGTTTTTGCTTTCGCACTGAAACACACAGTGTCTCCCTGACATGGCTGCATCAACACTACTGTGGTTCCTGCGTGCACATTTGTGCGGCATTGTGCTAATATTTCCACATAGTGACGTAGACATGTGGGGGCGTGTTAGAACGAGCCGTTTTAGGTAGGTGTGGCTGACTCTTACCGTTTATAAAGAATATCTCTTTGGATTTGAGACTTTAGTCTTTGCAACTTTACAGATCTTCTTTATGCACCAAGAGCTTGTACCACTCCAAAGAGAAAGGAAAACTTGAAATAGCATCATATGACCCCTTTAATAAATTCACTTATCGCCACCTACTAGTGTAACTAACCAAGTATAGGCTTTGTGTGAGGGAAAGACTACCTTACCGTCTTTTTATTTATTTATTTTTTTTACTGATAATCTAGTGAATCAAACGTATACTTCATTCAGGATGTGGCATACAATATTTATGTTTCTTCCTCACAATAAAGCTATCGTATAACTAAAAAAGACTTGAAATAGAGTCTCAATGATTGCTTTTAAGATACTTTTTTGGCATTTTAGGAGGTCGACAGCCCACGTCTTGTTCAGTTCATACAGGTTTGGAACACAATGAGGTTCAGATATTAGAAAGTTCATTTGTTTGCTGAACTGTTCCTTTAAGTAGAGGGCTGGATTTTGGTTGACTGGTCAAGTCATTTATCCCCTGTGTTCTTCATGGTTCTATGGTCTCCTGACAGTGGACAAGTGGTGCCCAATGGACACCTGCGAGGTCAACCTGAAAAACATATGGTGAGCCACGTAAAACAGCAGCAGGAAGCAGTTGTTATTGTTCTTAAGCGTTACTTGTTGTTGGTCAGTGACAGAGAATATGTAAAATAGGGACAGGTTAGGGCAAGGTGATGTGAGGTTTTTTAGCTTGATGGGGACAGTGTTGAAAGGGACTGCTTAAGATATGAATCATGAATATGCAATGTGCTTGTTTCTTTGAACCCATAAACAGGAAAGTTGAGACTCCTCTCTGATGTGTCAGAAGTTCTTGCAAGTTCTTTTTTTTTTATCAGAAGATAACCATAAACATAAACTGTCAACACATTATCAACAGAAATAATATGTGTCCTCAAATGATAGCCAAAAAGTGCAATATGATGATAATATTTCATCAGAGGTTACAATATTTGCTAATGTCCTCTACTCATTTACTTCTGTTTTTAATATTCCTACGGTATATTATTGTGATTGTTGGTTGTTACATCATATGCCTTTTAGTTCCCCTTTCGTCTAACCATCTTAGCACCACATACATTATTTTGACAGAATTCGCCAGCAGCTTATTCAAAGAGAGACAAACTGAGGGATACAAACAGATGTTAGTTCTGTTCTCCCAATAAATACAATGTTTTGATGGCAGGTATATGATTTACAGAATAATTTTACAAAAGGAGTCACTCAATCAAATAAATAAAATTATTTCAATTAAATTGAATTTATTTCAGTTATACTGTACTTGTGCATTTGCAAAGTAAGTATTAGCATTATTCAGTAGCGAGCGATTGGGGCTCATAGGGAGTTTTGTGTTACAGTCATGGCCCTGTCTAAAGGTTGTTTTCAAACACAGTTTGAAATGCTTTTCTTGTAGTTAATATTTCATGTTGTTTGTAAATCCTCCGCTTCTTTCGCTGAACAGACACTATCCCTGGCCCACTAAACCAAGCAACCTCCTTTTACAATGAAACGCTAAATGAATAATAGATTCATAGTGATGCATTGTGGACTTCAGGGCCCAAGGCATGGAGGTGTTCGGAGGTAAGCGCATTTAAATGAAAACCAGCAAGCTCATAATTACTTCAAGCTGTATTGACCAAATCAGGGGGAATATAATTTCTCGGTGAACTTTAGGATATTAAATTTGTGGAGAACCGTTCCAGATGCGTGAATTTGATGATTCTGACTGTTTCAAATGCCGTCTAACAATTTAATCAGTTTCTGTTAATAATTAACAACTAATAGCATGCCTAGTCTTCAGGAAAGGTTATTGTTAATAAGTAATGATTATGATTATATTACTGGTATGACCACTGTAAGAGACAGACCGTATGTGTGGGTCGGTTACCATATTTAGCTTGAAACGGGGTTGTTTTATGAACAGTTTGGTGTGAAGCTTGCTTATTGTGTGATTGCAGTTTTCTCTTTCCTTCAGGTATAAGAACTGACCCAGTTAAAATGCATGTTTCATGTAAAATACATTTCATTTAATGCTGTTCATCACATCTCTTGTCTCTTGTTGATGGAACAAAAGCTTGTATAATAATGCTGCTTCATCAAAGATTGATTCAATCTAATATTTCACTGATGGGTTGACATGCGCTTCAAAATCATATGCAAATGACATTTTTGTTTAACAGTGTATTACCGAATGTCATGAAAGGCAATTGGGCAGTGAAGTGGCCTGCTGCAAATCATATTTCTTAGATCAAATTTGAGCAAATTCTCAGCCTCCTCCATGCAAACTTGGTGGCTATTGCATTTAATAAGTCTTGACTTCATATGCCTCTGAGGACACACCCTATAGTCCTAGTATTGTGCTAGTATGTATGCTGTTGTGAAAAAAAAGAGCAATTGTGCACACAAGGCTGTGTAGTAACTGAATCAGTTTTGAAAATGCAGTTTTGATAATAGCGTGACCTCCAGTGCATGCCTGTGTCAGAAAAGCATTAAATCATAACCAAAAATTTACTGAAAACTTTCAGCAAATTGTGAGGGAAAGGAAAATAAATAAATAAATAAATGAATAATAATAATAATAATAATAATAATAATAATAATAATAATAATAACAACAATAATAATAATTTTGATTAAATAAATAAACAAACAAATAAATACATAAATAAATAAATTAAATTATAACTGTAAATGCTTTTTCTGAAGTTTTAACTGTAATATATTTTCAATAAAAAAATAAATGCAATGCCTACAACATAAGTTTATTATTATTATTATTATTATTATTATTATTATTATTATTATTATTTATTTAATATATTGTTCACGGTTTTTAGTGTTTACCGCATCATTTATCCTGGTTTTGCAATGTTTGTTGCTATGCATCGTGTTGATAAAATTCTTTGATGTGGTTTATGAGTGTCACCATCATCACTGTGTTTAGTGTATGTATGCACAGCTTTAGTTTGTCGTTGTCTGTCTTTGCAGAAAATCTTCCTGCACAGTAACATCCAGCTTATACAAGGTATTACTATGAGAGCAAAAAGCAATGCTACACCTGTGTATGCACCAGTGCCACTGTACATGCAGTTTATTTGTCCACTACAAAACAGTTTACTTGTTCAGTGGATTGTGCAGATAGTTTATGAACGCTGTGCGGTTCATTTAAAGCGTTTGGCTTCTTCATAGCACATTACTAAATAATGCTGATTGACAGAAGAAGCTAAATAAACACATGCAATATTAATCTCTCTCAAAATCTTTTTTTTTTTTTGATGAGAAGTTTGGCTGTTTTGTAGAGAACCCCCGATCATGAGTCACAGCATGCCTACGCAAGGAAACCAATCCACTTCCTGCTTTGCTTTCATCTTGGAGGGATCCCATCTCAATTTTGTTCCTGCCTCTGGCTGAGCAGTTTTCCTGTTCTGACTAATGGCACATTGGATTCAGTGTAAAACATGAACGCAATGTTTCCCTGAGGTCACAACGTGAGTCTTTTCGCTATCCAGCAAATGGTAGCACAGCAGAAAGTAAACTAGAAAGTTTTATTTTCATATTCATGAGTGTAATTCTCACAAACTCAGATCTCTGCAGGAATCAAGGCTGATATGATATTCATAAGTGCAACTTCCAAAACAACATTTGGATGAAATTTGGTGCATCAAAATCTCATGGCCAATGCCAGAAGTTCAATGGGCTGCAAAATTGGACCTAGTATTACAACAAACAAAGCTATAACTGTGTTTCGCAAACAGCTACGGTCCCTAATTAGGAAGAAAACCAGACAATGTTCCTTGTTCTAAACTCTAAAGCTCTAAACTCAAGGATTTGCACATAATCAGTGCTGAAACATCCAACACAGTTGTTTTGGATGAGTTTTTTGGATGTTGCAGGTCTTCAGAATAGGATGCTGGAGTGTCAGGGTTGTTATTGTTAGCTCAAACTAGTAAGCACATTTTTGTTAATTGAAATAAAGCTGAAATAAAATAAAATATAAATATTAGATGAAAAATGTAGCTTAAAGGTGGGGTAAGCGGTTTTTCAAAAACGCTTTAGAAAACTGATTCGGGCCGAATAGCAAAACCAACGTGTAGCCGATCAGCAGTAAGAACTAAGAACGTTCAGTGCACAGGACGGACATTAGCCAGCTGAGCGACAGAAAGATAGAGATGGCGGATAAAAAACAAAAGAGGAAAACGTCTGCGGAACAAAAGAAGGCTTAAGGCAATAAGTAGGACCCGTGTACATACCGAATCAGCTTTCCAGCGCTGGAGAGAACTCAAGGAGCGGAGGCCTGCGATCGGACGCCGAGGTTGCTTTGTTTTTTCTTGAGGTGAGTAACACTGTGTCTGCGCCGCAACAGCTAAAGTCTGTATTGTACACTGGACGTGACAAAGAGACCCTTGTAAATCATTTGAAATTTGTGTCAATATGTCATAAATAGAACACAGCAGCAGTTTTCTGTGAGGGATTTGTCGTGTCGTGCCGCGCTGCATCCAGTGTAGACCATAGATATGTATATAGGCTATCTCTATGGTGGAGACAGCATCACTGATTATAATGAGTTCTCGCGCCGCGCCACTCGTGTCTGGTGTAGATACGGAGTAACATTGGTTTTAATCGTTGCCTGGGTTGCATACGTATGTGTGGGGTGGAGCTATCAAAATAGGGGTGAGACCCTTTTGGGGTAGGGGCATGTTTATTTTGGTGATTTCAAATGTCAACATTGGCTACCAGAAATCGCTTACCCCCCCCCTTTAAATTTATCTAAAATTACTAACTGGAAATAAGTCAAAACATCTAAAACTGAAACTGTGTGTGAATGTGTGTGTAGTGTTACAATAATAAAAAAAACTCACATGAACTAACAATGAACAGTTGTATTTTTACAACTCGTGCTACTCATATGTACAGAAGAATAAGTAAATGAACATTTAAACATTTGTGTATAAACAAATTATATAGGATTTCATTACAATGAAAATAAATATAAAGAACATGATCAGTTTTCTTTGTATAAAACCAATTAATCCAATACATTTTGGACCTCTTAATGCTTTCATGTAGGTGTGTGTGTCTGTGTGTCGGTTTAACTAGAAGTCGGTTTAACTAGAGTCAGTTTAACTAGCATAAACCGGCTCGGATCAGCAAGATAATTTTGAAACGTTGGTCTAGGCCGGTCTTTTAAACAGTGATCTGACTTTAAAATACCTTAATAAAGAAAACATAATCTGATATCTTTCGTACACTAATAACAATCTAATCTTCTTGAATGGGATACCTGCGTATTTGCTCCAGACATGAGTCAAAATAATCAATAACTTCAACTCCCAGCATCAAATCAACTGCTGTTTGAATGTTATGTTTAATTCATATTACACATCTGATATGAATGAACATTTGGTGAGAGCAATGACCCCATGTAAACAAGCTTTTCAGACACAGACTCACCTTCAACGTGCAGAGGTCAAACCCCTCAAGCTGCTGATCTCTGAACAGTTACATGTTTGTTTGTTATGATGTTAGCTGGACTCAAAAAGGTAGCGCAACTTCTACCTGAGGTTTAAAAGAATAAAATATCTGTTTACTAGTCTCACACCTGGACTATTTTTCAGCTCTAAACCAGTGATTACAGAGTGAAAATACTTCTTCTACCTCGGTCTTCTCTTTGGCCACATAGTGACCTGGTCAAATACGAGCGAGAGCACATTTGATCCTAGATCAGGCAACACTGCGCTCACCGGGCCTGGTTATAAATGAACATGTCTACATCTAGATTTCTATTTTCACTCCAAATGGTTCGATGCTCGCTTAAATCACATCGGAGGCACACATAAATATTAGATGAAAAATGTAGCTTAAAGGTGGGGTAAGCGGTTTTTCAAAAACGCTTTAGAAAACTGATTCGGGCCGAATAGCAAAACCAACGTGTAGCCGATCAGCAGTAAGAACTAAGAACGTTCAGTGCACAGGACGGACATTAGCCAGCTGAGCGACAGAAAGATAGAGATGGCGGATAAAAAACAAAAGAGGAAAACGTCTGCGGAACAAAAGAAGGCTTAAGGCAATAAGTAGGACCCGTGTACATACCGAATCAGCTTTCCAGCGCTGGAGAGAACTCAAGGAGCGGAGGCCTGCGATCGGACGCCGAGGTTGCTTTGTTTTTTCTTGAGGTGAGTAACACTGTGTCTGCGCCGCAACAGCTAAAGTCTGTATTGTACACTGGACGTGACAAAGAGACCCTTGTAAATCATTTGAAATTTGTGTCAATATGTCATAAATAGAACACAGCAGCAGTTTTCTGTGAGGGATTTGTCGTGTCGTGCCGCGCTGCATCCAGTGTAGACCATAGATATGTATATAGGCTATCTCTATGGTGGAGACAGCATCACTGATTATAATGAGTTCTCGCGCCGCGCCACTCGTGTCTGGTGTAGATACGGAGTAACATTGGTTTTAATCGTTGCCTGGGTTGCATACGTATGTGTGGGGTGGAGCTATCAAAATAGGGGTGAGACCCTTTTGGGGTAGGGGCATGTTTATTTTGGTGATTTCAAATGTCAACATTGGCTACCAGAAATCGCTTACCCCCCCCCTTTAAATTTATCTAAAATTACTAACTGGAAATAAGTCAAAACATCTAAAACTGAAACTGTGTGTGAATGTGTGTGTAGTGTTACAATAATAAAAAAAACTCACATGAACTAACAATGAACAGTTGTATTTTTACAACTCGTGCTACTCATATGTACAGAAGAATAAGTAAATGAACATTTAAACATTTGTGTATAAACAAATTATATAGGATTTCATTACAATGAAAATAAATATAAAGAACATGATCAGTTTTCTTTGTATAAAACCAATTAATCCAATACATTTTGGACCTCTTAATGCTTTCATGTAGGTGTGTGTGTCTGTGTGTCGGTTTAACTAGAAGTCGGTTTAACTAGAGTCAGTTTAACTAGCATAAACCGGCTCGGATCAGCAAGATAATTTTGAAACGTTGGTCTAGGCCGGTCTTTTAAACAGTGATCTGACTTTAAAATACCTTAATAAAGAAAACATAATCTGATATCTTTCGTACACTAATAACAATCTAATCTTCTTGAATGGGATACCTGCGTATTTGCTCCAGACATGAGTCAAAATAATCAATAACTTCAACTCCCAGCATCAAATCAACTGCTGTTTGAATGTTATGTTTAATTCATATTACACATCTGATATGAATGAACATTTGGTGAGAGCAATGACCCCATGTAAACAAGCTTTTCAGACACAGACTCACCTTCAACGTGCAGAGGTCAAACCCCTCAAGCTGCTGATCTCTGAACAGTTACATGTTTGTTTGTTATGATGTTAGCTGGACTCAAAAAGGTAGCGCAACTTCTACCTGAGGTTTAAAAGAATAAAATATCTGTTTACTAGTCTCACACCTGGACTATTTTTCAGCTCTAAACCAGTGATTACAGAGTGAAAATACTTCTTCTACCTCGGTCTTCTCTTTGGCCACATAGTGACCTGGTCAAATACGAGCGAGAGCACATTTGATCCTAGATCAGGCAACACTGCGCTCACCGGGCCTGGTTATAAATGAACATGTCTACATCTAGATTTCTATTTTCACTCCAAATGGTTCGATGCTCGCTTAAATCACATCGGAGGCACACAGGCGGTAAACTGGAGACCTACCCCAATTAACTTCAACACCCTGATGACACCCGCTCAAGTACACATATCAGAACCAAGCTATCAAGCGCACTGTCTATTTTTCTCTCTCGCTCTCAAAGCTCTTCTATTAATACTGTGGCCTAATTACACCAGTTCCCTCTGACTGACAAAACCAATAACCCAAAAATGTTATTCGACAAAACAATACGGAGCTGCGGCACGTTTTGAAGCAATGCAACTGTCAGCTGAAGTAATAGTAGATGAAGAAATCGATGAAATTGAGTGATTCTTTTACATGCAATGTATAAAAATAAGATTCAGCAAGCAAACCCATGTCATGTTTTTCTAGTAAGTGTTTAGCATGGTGTATAGCATGCATTCAAAACCATTACATACACAAGTGGATAGGCAAACATATGCAATAACATACGGCTTGTAAATATAAATATACATTTATGAATTCTCAAATTGCAAAGGATAAAATTCACAAACTCTCATTGCTGCAGTTCAACACCCTGGGAAAGAGAAAAACTGGTTAAAAGGCAGTGTTTAAAATAAACAAATAAAAAAAATGGGATGATATAATTTTCCAAGAGATGTTCAATTGTTGCATAAATGCGTAAATGTAATGTACAACAACTCCAAATGACAAAACAATATGAAGCTGCAGCACGTTTTGAAGCAATGCAACTGTCAGCTGAAATAACAGTGGTTGAAGAAATCAATGAAACTGAGTGATTCAAGCAAATTCATGTCATGTCTTTTTTTGGAAGTGTTTAGCATGGTGTATAGCATGCATACAAAATCATTACATTCACAAGTGGATAGGCATTTTCAGCTTTGGATGAAGGAATATTGATTAGCTATTCTATATCTAAGTATGTGAAGATAAATGCATTTATTTGTTGGTTTGAAAACTGAAAATGAATAAAACAGAACAATGGCGGGTTCGTCAGCGACAATCATTTTAATGAATGTTTTTTAGTTGAAGTGTTTGTTTAATGAGCATTGAAATGTTAATTGCGGTACAAAAAGCATAATCATGTTTTCCATTTAAAAAGCTGAACAGATAAACAATAACAATAAGCATAAATTGTCTGCAAAGTGTGATTAGGAGATCCTAAATATTTGCCATCGTCGTTCACTGTATAGCACTTCATGTCTGTCTGCTTTATGACTTTGAACATCTTTAATAACTGCTTCTCATGCTGAATCCAAAATGATTAGTATTCATTGTGAAAATATATTTGTGAGCTCTTGTCAGGCCTATATGTTCGTCGCAGTGCGTGATGCTGGCGGATTGTCAGCCTGGGGGAAAATGTATGCATTAGGAATTTGCCTCATTAGACATATTCTGAACGGCTACAGACCATTCAAAAGATAAATTTAGCGCTGCTTTCATCTTAGTCGTGCAGTGTTTGTGTGTCTCGGAATCTTTTGCATGGAGTAATTGGCATCATTAACACAATAAGCCATTTTCATTAGAAGTTGCATCACTCTCAAACAGCAGCAACATTACAAAAAGTTGGATGATGGTGGTTGTTCATGTGATGCATCATGGCTTGATGAAATACAAACACAAGGAGCTATGCATTTCAAAACATATTCCATTGCTGTAGAGAGAAGCAGAGGCCGAAAAAGAGAACGATTGTTTCATTAAAAAGCAATGCTTAAAAAACTGAAATAAGATACTATCAATGCTGAAAGCTTTTGTTATAGCTACATGTATGTAAAGCAATAAAAGCATCTGCCAAATGCAAAAAAATATAAATGTAAAATACAACAACTCCTTACTGGAAGCTCTTGAAAATGATTTTGTATCACATAAATGCAGCTGACATTGTCTCTGTTTTGCCTCAATGACAGCAGGTATGAGAATCAGATTAAAATCTGCCTTTTCCTGTTATTATTTTGTGCACGCACTTCCTGAAATGACTAATAAATTACATTGCAGGTGCTATTTAATGTATTTGCATTAACATCGCCCTGAGCTTTTGTGCATGCATGCAGCTACAATACGCCCCAAATTAAACACTGTCAAAAGTCTGGATGACTTTACTATTATTCTAAAATGTGGAAAATAGTTGCATCTCATATGTATATGTATGTATGTGTATATATGTATATGGACTCATATTCCAGCCACAAGCAACAGTTTGAAGATAAAACACCTTACTGACAGATTTGTTTCTTTCAAACACTTACACTTACAAACAACTTTACACTTCACAAGATGTTAATTGATGGACTGGGGTGGTGTGGATTACTTGTGGATTGTTGTGATGCTTTTCTCAGCTGTTTGGGCTCTCATTCTGACGGCACCCATTCACTGCAGAGGATCCACTGCTGAGCAAGTGATTCAATGCTACATTTCTCCAAATCTGATGAAGAAACAAACCAATCTACATCTTGGATGGCCTGAGAATGAGTGAACTATTCCTTTATTAGATCAACTCAGACATTTCTCCATGTGTCATCAATGTGTCATTACACACGTTTGTACAAATACATCACCAATGAACACGCACACATGCACAAGTGACTATAAATGAGTCACGGGCTTGTTTTATCCTCCTGTGAGAAAACATATTCAGGTCTTTCTCTCTGTGTCCGGGGGAGTGTAGAGCTTTTCACCTTTTAGCATGCTTTTGCTCAGAGTTTGATAAAAAAATAGGCTACCTGCAGAGAGGCACATTGTTTGAAGTGCAAATCCTTCTTCAGAGGAGGTGGAGGTGGGCCACAATGCTCCATGATTCACTGGTAAACAATACAGGCAGCATGGGAAACAGGCAGAGAACAATTGTACATTGAGATATTTGTCTCTCATATCTGGAATATTAATGCATTAACTCACGTTCACATTCTATTTGTAATACGTTCTATCAGCACTATTATTTAGGAAGCTTTCTCGATATTAATATGTCAGTGAGTTACATAAGCCTCACAAACTTGGAAGCTTTTCCATATCAAATGTTTTAGCTCTAAATATATGCAAGTTTTATTTAAATTGAATGGGGGTGGGGGATAGTATAATTGCATTCAGACTGTGGAATTACTTGAAAAGGGCAGTGATTTGAAAAGAAGTGAGAGTCACAGAGAGTGAAAGGAAGGGCACTTTCATGCTGGAATATTGCATTGTAAATCAGATATATTTCTATGTTCATTTTCTGTAATATAGTCGGTTTTGTGGACTGCTTTGCACAAAGATCTGGATAAGTTCAACACCTGCTCGGCTAAACAGCAAGATATCAAGACATACTGCATTGCATAAAGTGAAATTAAATTAAATTAACAACCAACCAACTAAATAAAAAAAAATAATTTAGTTCACCAGCATATATATATATATATATATATATATATATATATATATATATATACATATACATGCATACATACATACATACATGCATACATACATACATACATACATAACGACATATCTATCACACTTTACTTGTTGCATTGACTTTCATACGAGTAGCATATTATATGCTATAATAATTTAGAATGATAGAAAATTATATACAATTACTACCTAATTATGAATAATGAAAATTAATAAAGTCAAAATAATAAAATGCATAAAATAGAAATATTGTTTAAAAAAAGATAAAAAAAACAATGCAATAACATGAAAATCATACTATAAGTTAAACTGCATTTATTCCCATATACAATTGTATTAAAATCCTATACTCCCCTGCTATTTAATGCAGTAAATTGGCTATACCAGCTTCAAGTAAAGTGTTACAGAAAGCTAAGTTATTCTTGGCCATAAAGTCACCTTTCTTATCCTCTGCTGGTGGGAGAGAAGCAGTAGGAGGTCTTCATTCGTAACAGGCTCGGGAGCTGACGGGAGTTGTGAACTCAGGTTCAGGAGGCAGATGGTTGTAAAAGCAGTGGGTGTAAATTAAGGAGGTGCGATTGAAGTGAGAACGATGTCTCTTGAAAAGCTCCTCCCACTACAGCATCTCATGTTTATGGTTACTGCATGGACAATAGTGATGTAGCACTGCTTTGGCTGACCTAAACATCATTAAACGTCATTAAAGCAGGAATGGTCAACAACGTTTGTAGGGTGCAATGCAAAAGTGCAGAAATTGAGTCTGAAGTCTGCAGGTCGGGCAGAGATGTTGCTTTAGTGTTCAGCACAGCTGCTATTGAACGCAGATTGCTGAGCAATGAGGGGTGAGGCGGAAAATAATCCTGAGCATCGCCCAGCTCACCCAGACTGAGCATCTGATACATATTTCACAACAAAATGCCAAGAGATTTCTTAAAATGACAAGCTCCAAGGTTAGTGGCATCAAATCTTTGAAGCACTTACCAGCAAGTAAACAAAATATCCTTGAACAAACTTATCAAAAACATGTCTGGGTCATAATTTATGTCAAGATCAGATGATAATGATGATCATAATAATAACCATAATAATAAAGAAATTATACTCTGCGCCAAAAATGAAGCTTATTTTAAGACACTTTCATGACAATAAAGCATGGTTTTATTTCCCAATTCTAAGTTTAATGTTGTAATGCTACAATGACTTTATGATTAATGCTGAATTTAATTATATAAGCTATTTATCTATCTATTTATCTATCTATCTATATATCTAATCATCTAGTTAGATATGAAATGAAGGTAGACAGTAATATACATATATACAGAATATATATTTGTACAATACATGTGAACTGACCCAGACATTTTAATTTTTTTTAATGATTCACCATGTTTCATATTTACACACTCCTAAATGTCACATAAAATAGCAAACTAGCAAACATACTGTAGATGGTCTCTTCTTGTCTAAATCGTCTAGTCATTTCTAGGCTATAAATGTGAACTAGTAACACAAAACTAGGTGGATAAAAGTCAATGCACTGATATGCGAGCCACTTAAATTCATGCAGGTTGGTGTCAGCTGCTTGTTTGTCAACATCGAGCTTCACACTTAAGAATTACGCAGTTTTCTTCATCAGAAAGTCAATGCAGTATCACAGACTCATGCATGATAAATCTGCCGTTCTTCCGCTGCACATTAAATGGCAGTAAAACAAGCAGAGGGAACACAGGGAATGGGTGATGAGACACGGGAGCAGGTGCTTGATGAGTTGATCTTACAGCTTCTCGCTGGGATTGGCTCTGTGGGTGTCAGCTGGTGAATCACACAGATCAGCCGAGGCCTCTGAACTTTGATTTGTTGGGAATCTCTGCACGTTCGGATTCCCTGCGAAGATGCTGGTGGAACACACTCGCTGAGAGACGTCACGTGTTCTGGGAAGTCTTGTTTGAGGATGCAAAACGCCACATGCTATCAGAGCTTTTAATACTTTTTAAAAGAAATTTCAGAGTTTTTGAAGAATTCTCTGGCCAATTTTTAGGGCATTACTCTTGAAAGGTTTGGGGTCAGTGAGATTTTTATTTTTGTTATTTATTTTTAATTTTTTAAGTAGTCTGTTGATATTGATAATTATTAATTGATATAAATAATTTTGTTGAACTGTATCTTTACAATGAATCTTTTAAACTAAATTAGACTGAATGATTCGGTCACAAGTCAGACTGAACTGATTCTCGACTCAGTGATCCATTCACAATAAAGGAAGGTCTTTTCATCACACATAACTCCAGCTGACTTATATAGGAATATCAAAAATTGTCCAAATACTTGTGATAAAACAGCCAAGAGGGCGAGTAAATAAGTACATGAATAAAATCTCAAAATGTATAAAACAAGAACAGCCGAATATAAATTGATCCCAACTCATATTTATGGCTTCACTTCATGCTTTTTTGAATTGTAATCTTGTCTTCCTCATTAGGGCATGTTTTTACCGATCGTAAACACGGGTGGCTTGATAAATGCTTTCCATTTGTTCCACTAATGGCTTGCAATCCAAACTTGCCCATGCAACACTTCGCTGGTCAGTTGCTTCTGGCTAAACTACATTTGGATTATTTATTTCTTAGTTTACTTTCTTTTTTTGTACTTAAGAACATTGTTTGTGTAGACATACACCATGTGCATTTAATAGACCACCAGCTACATAAGATGAAATGGGTCTCTTAAAACCCATGAAGACCAATACTTAGCAATCCTCGCCAAGGCACTATAGCACAACTGTATTTATGTTTATGCCTGATATAATTAACTATTGATTTAGCTTTTCAAGTCCTTCTCTTTTTCCTGATGAAATGTACCCGAGTGGAGCAAAGCCAATACGCATAACCTTATTTTCTGTTTCTTTGGTGTCAGTGGAGTTATTGCTCCCTTTTTGCTGCATTTTACAAAGGTCCATAGGGCAATTGATTATGCTGGCTGTCGGGAGACGCCATCGGGCTCCAAATGACCTTGATTGACTGGCGTTCACCCGCTCAAGCCCTGCCGTCCCGCACATTCAGACGGCAGTTTTTGGACGCAGTTAAATTTATAAGCGACAGTTGGGAATTTGTGCCTCTTAAAGGATTCTCCTTTGATTGGTTGCGGGTTATTTTAGACTTGCGGCGGAGTTCAAATCTCTAGGTATCTGTGGCAGATAGACAGAACGGCCCGAATGATGTGTGCTGGCACATTTGAAGTGGGTGACGATGACAGTTAAATCCCTGAGACTAAATATTTTGCATAATTCCCCAGTTTCACATTCACATGAAATTAGAAGAGATTTTGAATTGTCTGGCAAGCTATTTTGGGGCAGTTAATTTGGGGCAGTGTTATTTTAGTTATTAATTATAATGTTATATTTTTTGCTAACATTTTGAATTAGATTTTATTTGATATATTTTATGTTTTCATAGTAACTTTCAAGTTTAGTAATTGTTGTATGTTCGTTTACATGTAACATGTAAAAAACATATTTTATAAATTGTAAATATATATATACTGTATATGTATGTGTGTGTTTATGTGTGTGTGTGTGTGCGCGTGTATGTCATTTTTATTTGTTTACATTTGTATAAGTTTTATTAAAATTAAATTAAATTTATAATTTTTTTATTTAGATTTTAGTTTGATTTTACTTTAAACTAAACAATGTTATACATGTTATATATAGTTATTTAGTATATAGTATATCCATTTAATGCAGTTATTTAGTGTTAGTTTTTATCTATATTTAGTTTTAGCTAATAATAATACTAATAATAATACTACTACTAATAATAATACTAATAATAATAAACTTGGTTTAGGGTTAAATAGTTAAGATTATGGTTGAGAATTATTATGATGATGATTATAATAATAATAATCCTGGTTTAGTGTTACAGTTTTAAGATTGTGGTTTAAGATGATTATTATTTTTAAAAGGATTTGTATTCATTGTATTAAATGGATCAAAAGTGACATTAAAGACTTTTATAATGTTACAACAGAATATTATTTTGCATTTTAATAATATTTCACATTACTGTTTCTACTGTATTTTTTGGTGAAATAAATGCAAGCGTTTTAAGAATAAGAGACTTCTATCAAAAACATAAAGCAGGGAGGAAACTGAAGGTCAGTTTTGGTTGCACAGTGTCTTTAAATAAGGCCAGCAGAACCATCATGTGCTTTTCCTTTACACGAGAACAATAACGATTAGAAGCATTCACCATAACTGGTGGCTTTCTCACATCTGTCACAGCTTCATATCTGTCCTCATTCCCTCCCACTGCATGATTAATGGAGCTCTGCTCGCTAGTCTGCATGCATGTACCGCAGTGAGCTTTGCCTGGATCCTATTTACTTGACAACCATATAATACAGGTTTATCCCTACCTCTCGCCTATATATGCACCCATAAATATATACCTTTACACTGAGTGTAATTTGTGTGCTTTATGGTGTCACTCCTATGACAAGGAGTAAGAGCTTGGTCTGAGAAGTGGAACCATTTAAAACCACCATTAGAGAGGCAATCTGCAAAGAAATTAGATTTCAAAATGCAGGGGCCTCATTTGTTATGTGACCTACAGTAAAAATGGAGCCTAGCTATATGCCTGTGATGGAGTGGAGAAAAAGAGAAGAAACTCTATAGAATAAGATTTTCTGGCATCTACTGTACTGCAGTGCCAGACTACACCACACGGCACATAATAAAAAGCATAGTTATGTTTCTGAAATCTGGTTTGATAATAGTATTCTATAGTATCATTTAATAATATAATTATTAAAGTTAATAACAAAAACATTATACGTGTATATTGTTAGAAAATACTGCTATTTTAAATAAATGCTGTTCTGTCATGACAACTCTCGGAGGGATTGGCATGGTAGTGTACATGACGATGTTAATGTATTTGCTGCTGTAGCAGAGCAAGTACCGAGACTTGCTACTGCCAATACATCCACAACATGCTGCTGTTAGCATGTAAGAAATATTGCTGCTGCACATATAACATACATGAAATAACCCCATAGCATACATGAATCACCTCGTAGCAGATCTATAAAGGTGGAACTGGGGAAGGTAGAGGGTTTTTGAAGCAAGCTGCACTGCTACGGCAAGCTCTAGTGATATATTTGAATGTTGAGCAGCGAGCTCATTGGCTACCAATACAGGAGAAAACCAATCAGATGTAGCATGTGATAATGATGTCATTACGTCAGATTGAGTTAGACCTATCAGACTGCTCCATCAAAGTATCATGCAAGAAATCTGTATCTCTTTTAAACTTTTAATTAATCAAAGAATCCTGAGGAAAAAGAAAAAAATAATCACAGGTTCCAAACACAACAGCACAACTGTTTCCAACACTGATAATAAATCAGCATACTAAAAAAGATTTTTGAAGGATCATGTGACATGATCTGAAGACTGGAGTAATGATATTGAAAATCCAGCTTTGATCACAGGAATAAATTATATTTTAAAGCATATTAAAATAGAAAACCCTCATTTTAAATTACAGTAATATTTTACAATATTACCGTTTTTTCCCCTACATTTTTGACTAAATAATGGAGTCTTAATGAGCATAAGAAACTTCATAAGAAAAAAAAAAAACACATAACAAATCTGATTTTGTTAGATTCACCCATTGTTTGTCATTTAATTTAATTTAGTGCTGTCTCTGTTGTTTTATAAAAACAATAAGCCTTTAGAAGTCATGTGCTGTGTATCAAGCCTAACAATGGCCTTTAGCTATAGTAAAATCACTGCAATACACAGCCTAATGTGGCATTTTGTGTCTATTTTTTATGTAAATGGCTGTGATATGATGACCACATCCATGCAGCTCTCTGAATTCCTTCGAAAATAACAGCAGAAGCTACTAATCTTAAGCTGAGTCACTTTTGCACATTTCAGCTGTAATATTCAGTATTTTACTCTTTTATTTGTCTCCGCTGCTATTTCTTGCATTTTGGAATGAGTTCTTGATTTAATGTGTCTGCCCCAAGGGTAGCTTGACAGAGGAAACATTTGTACAGAGTTTTACCGCCAGTAATTGTCTGTTTACACTTGCTCTGTTAACTGAAAGGCTTGCATGAAGTAAACCTGAAGAAAAATAAAAAAAAAGTTATCCACTTTACATAGGCTGATTTTTAAGATGCATAGAGGTTGTCTGTAATTGTACATAATACATGCATAAAGTGTGTAATGAGGCAAGAAAGGGTCATTAGTATAAATATAGATGGATATACAGTAGCTGAATATCAAGTTAAAAAGTTACTCTTTGGCACTTGATACAAGAAAATGTGTATTCTGTTGTACTAACTAGTACTTTTATTGCATGGGACAATTCGAATCCAGAGAAGATGGCTTATGGAAGAGATGCTGTGTGGAAATCTTTAGCCCTCCCATGCTCACATACACAGCTCAATAATGCTGATGTTTATGAGCAGAATAAGAGGTAGTAAATGCAGAGAAAAATACAGTTTGGGGGTTGAAGAATAGTTCAGCCAAAAATGAAAATTCTGTCATCATTTACTCCCCCTCACGTCATCCCAAATCCTCACGATTTTATTTCTTCAATAGTTGCAGAGTCAAGCAAATGACGCTTTGCTTCTCAATATATGATAAATAAATCAAATTGCAGCATCTTACAAAATAATGGACCAATTGCATATGGATACATTTTAGAGGGTGGCAAACAAGACAAGTAGACTGAGAAGATTTGTTTCTTTCCCTTCACTCAACAGCGAATGCAGGTGTATATTTTATCCTTAAGTTTGGCAATTTATGAATAGTTTGAGTTTTGCAAGCTACACAAAATGCAGTATAAATCCCCGATTTGTGTCATTCTAGAAATGCATTAAACTGACAAAAACGATCCTATTAAAAAATAAACTATGCAAAATATTTGTCCTGAATTTATTTTGTAGTTATTGATAGAGTAATAGAAAGAAAGAAAGAAAAAATAAATAATAATAATAATATTATATATATATATATATATATATATATATATTTTTTTTT
>NW_015505844.1:327346-357481 GCF_001515645.1 Sinocyclocheilus grahami
ATAAAAATATATATTAATATATATATATATTTTTTTTTTTTTTTTTTTTTTTTTCTGAATGGCTTAACAACAACAATATATAAAGCAGAATCAACCATGTGACTCCAAGCACATGGCAGTGGTGTTTCGTTCCTGAATGAATCAATGTTTTGGAACAAATAAGAAAAAAACAAAAACAGAATATGCAAAAAAGACAGACTATGCAACAAGCAGAAATAATTGCTGAAAAATCTTACAGTCTGTCTGTCAGAAATGCAGAAAAACATAGCTCTATAATAATAGACAGCAGTCGATGTAATGTTATTACTACTAGTTGTCTCAACAAAATACATTGGATTTGTCCATCTGATGCAATGAAAAAAGACAAAAGAAACTTCACCCTGCACATGGCAAGAGCGTTTTACTAATCTACAAAATAAGTGCGGCTGATGCATTCTAGCAGATGAAAATGAAAAGTCTGACATGGAAAAAACGTGGTACTGTAGCTGCGAGGCATCACTTGCTGTTCTCACTTGACAAAACATTTTCAGACCTGGAGTGTGGAGTACAGTTTAACGGCTGGGGGGAGTTCGGGGAAGCACTCGCACTCTTCCAGGGCTGGCAAAACTCACAGCGCATGTCAGATAAATGCTTAGCGACAAACGTCGGGCTGTGTGTATTACGTGATCCAGACAGCTCAAAGCTTTGGTTTGTAGACTTTAAAAGTAAGTGACTTGGAGTTTGCCCATTCTAATGCATTCAGATATTTATGGTGCAAGCAGACACTAGCATAACTCATTAAAATGCATGTCCGTAAGTTCGTATGGAAGAGTCATACTGGACCCAAGAGCAGATTTTTTGTGGGTTTGGTGAGATGTTCCACAGGGCATGTGGCGACACATGAAATTATTAAAGGGTGATATTCTTAGATCACTAACGAGAACAAATTGCCACACATGAATCATAGTGTACTTTCAGACCAGAATTTCTAGAAACAATTATATCCATTAAATTATACTGTATTAGTTTAAAAAGACAGCATAGATGAAATTTTAGCTCATTACTGCGATGGCCGGATACAGCTAAGCAAACGTTAGATAATGTGTTGAAGTCAAGCCTTTTTAGCGTTGAGAAAAAACAAGCATTTACAAAAGCATCGATATAAAACTTACTATAGTTTAGTAACTATAGTTTAGTAACAAATAGTGTATTTAGACCTCTGACAGTTTAAGTACAGGCATTAGCTTCAACAAATATTTAGAAACAGAAAAATAAATACACTTTTCAAAGAACAGTGGTTAAATGTCTGGGTCTACTTATGTGTGCACAGATGAACAGATTTTTCATTAATGTATTCAATTATTCTGCATCTAACAAGCTCAACTTCATCAAAATCATTTTATTTATGAGGAACGCATCTGGTTGGCAAGACTATTTATTCTACCACAAGCAAAATGTCAAAAGTAAGCAAATGGCTAGACTGATATATAGTCTAGCCATTTACTTACCTTTGACATATATAGTTTTGACATATATATTGATGTTTTTGTGAATGCTTGATTTTTCTCAACGCTAAAAAGGCTTGACTTCAACACATTATCTAGTGTTTGCTTAGCTGCATCCGATCATTGCAGTAATGAGCTAGCTACAATTTAATCTATGCTGTTTTTTTAAACTAACACGTATAATTTAGTGGCCGTAATTGTTTCTAGATATTCTGGTCTGAAAGTACACTGTGATGCATGTGTAACAATTTGTTCTTGTTAGTGATCTAAGATAATAAATATAATACAATTTGGAATATATATATATATATATATATATATATATATATATATATCTTTTGGAATAACATGTACTTGTGAATCATGCACAGTAAGACCAAGATCAGAAACATGCATTAAGAAAGTAAATAAACTAGCAAATAATAAAAAAAAAAGATTTTGTGTTGACTTTAATTTAACACAATACACATGTATATACCGTATGCATGCTGCATTACTGATGCATTATATATGAAGGCTGTACTGTATGCATCTGAGCAAATTGCACATCCTGCCATCTAATGCTCTCAGATTTTCTGAGAGCCATTTACCGTAACAACAGAAGTGTTGTTATAAGCATTAAATATTAATCTGTACTTCAGTTTATAAATGTATGAACTCAATGCATATTGTGTAGGTTGAACATGTTGGAGTGAGATGAACTCTTCACTACAGTTATGCCGAATTAATGGAGGCTTTTTCTCTCTTTAGATTCTGAATGAGAATACACACATGAACCAAAGAAAAAGAGAAACCTAGGAATGCAATCAGTGTTTCATGCACAAAAGAAACATCGACAGCTATCCCTGAAATCATCCCATTAAGACGATGACTCATCCCATGGCAAAAGCACTCCGATAAAGCTGAAATTCCCGCTGTCCCAGCCAGCAGTTCCACACTAACATATGTTTACACAGTGTTGGATATTTAGGACACCCACACACTCGTTTACGATGCTGATAATGCGTCACAATGACAAAGACAACAAACAAAAGCGTTAGCAAAAGGGACATTGCCATGAGAGCAAAACTTGAGAAGCCCTAAAAATACATCTTACACCATCCTGTCTGCCAAACGCACCATGATTTTAGCTGTATTTAATGGATGCCTTTGTTTATTTATTAATCTGGCCAATTTAATATCCCAAAAGTTACTGTGTTACTCCTCCTACATCCCTGAAAGACCTGCAGGAAGTTTGTTTTACACTTAATTTGCCCCTTTTGGGCCAGATTTACTAAACAGGGCAAATTAGCGTTATAGCACAATTCCATAAAAACACTGATGGGAGGGGAAAATTCAGCGGGTGATTTACTAACAATGTGCACATTAAAGAACACAGACGCAGCCAGTTAATTTCCATAATGACCAGTGCAATATAACAAGAGCAGTGCAAATTACCACCATTTTTTGGGCATTAAATAATGGCGCAAATACCAGTAATTTGACGAGCGCAAACGTTAGTAAATCGCATTGCATGATTCATTTTAATACTCTCCTCCCATAAATTTTAAGTCTAAAAGGTTAACTCCTACAAATGCATATTCAATAAGGTCAGGTGCAAAAATAACTGTCCATGCCTTTTCATTGCTAATTCTTAACTGTGCATCTTTGGTAAATCCTACCAGTACTATTTTAACACCAAAAGACTGTGCAAGCTGTTAGTAAATCTAGCCCTTTAAGTTTTTTGTTGATGGACGCCAGAGGTGGGCCGTCAGGGCCAGCAAAGCCTTCTCTGCTGGCACAATTCCATAAAAACACTGATGGGAGGGGAAAATTCAGCGGGTGATTTACTAACAATGTGCACATTAAAGAACACAGACGCAGCCAGTTAATTTCCATAATGACCAGTGCAATATAACAAGAGCAGTGCAAATTACCACCATTTTTTGGGCATTAAATAATGGCGCAAATACCAGTAATTTGACGAGCGCAAACGTTAGTAAATCGCATTGCATGATTCATTTTAATACTCTCCTCCCATAAATTTTAAGTCTAAAAGGTTAACTCCTACAAATGCATATTCAATAAGGTCAGGTGCAAAAATAACTGTCCATGCCTTTTCATTGCTAATTCTTAACTGTGCATCTTTGGTAAATCCTACCAGTACTATTTTAACACCAAAAGACTGTGCAAGCTGTTAGTAAATCTAGCCCTTTAAGTTTTTTGTTGATGGACGCCAGAGGTGGGCCGTCAGGGCCAGCAAAGCCTTCTCTGCTGGCCTGAACATTATCAGAATCACTGAATTAGTTTGAATATATTTTTCCATGAATGTGTATTAAATTATTTCCAATAGTCTATTCTCTTCAGTTCATAGCTTTTCTCTTGGTTGCACTGCTTCCAGCAGTGTATGTTTATATTAGAGCTTTTATCCAATCATATTTCAGCAATCGTGTTGCCAGGGTCAAAGAAATCTGCCTTAAGGCCTTCAGAATCCACAGTGCAGGTGTCTGTTAGCTTAAATCAATGGCAATTAAACCATTGCTTTAACCAATCAGATTTCGAGTTGGCAGCACCAGGGCCATCTAGCTGACTAACGATAATGTCAGCATTTTCTCGTACTTTGATTGGATGGTCAGCATACTAGCTAGCAAACAGCATCACTGTATATCATTTTATTAAAACTTAGTAAAACTTTTATTTCTGTTTCTCAGGTTTAGATTTTCAGTGCATTTTGAAAAAATATTTGCCTACTATATTTAGTCAATCTAAAAACAGTAGTCCTAATAACTGCGAAAAACAAGCACACACCTCCTCGGCACCGACTCTGTGAAAGACTCATGAAGATGAAAAACCACTAGAGAATGGTAGGTTAATTTTCATTTTTGACTCTTTTATCGCTTGATGCGTTGTATGCTGATGTCATTTGCGCGGTATAAAGCCAGGTTTAAGTTTCCGTAAGAATATCTCAGTTTCCCGAGTGGAGCTGTATTAACCAGTCTTTTCCTCCGGCTAATACACTTTTCTTCATCGTCTTGTATGAATTATTTTAATGTTACTTGCTCACTTTCCTAGTAAAGCTGTGCTAACCATTATTTTCCTCCCGCAGTGCGCTGACAGACCGGCGGGGAGACTCGTGAAGATGAAATAAAGCAGTAAGAGAACATTAAATTATTAGGTCAACTTTAAAACACATGTAACCACCTTATTTGTTTTATACCAATGCTACCTGTAAGGTATAAATGCGTTTGGGTGAATAAATGTCTGTAAGAACATCGGATGGACTGTATTTGTGTCATTTTGTTAAGTTAATGCTTCAGCTACAGATGATGTGTTGCGCAATTGTTAATTGGGTTTCTTTCTTTAGTAATGGCATTCATTCTCACTACATAAGATACCTGTCTGTTATGTAGTGCACTGTTATACTGCATTACTGTGTAATATTTATGGTTTCTATAGCCGTGGCATCATTATGATGGTATGAAGAGATGGATTAATTCATGTAGGACGCCACTGAAGGCCTAGGTGTAAAATGCACGGCCCGCCACTGATGGAAGCAATATAAAGTCAACATGGAAATGACTGAGGAGTCTCATTTCACATTCAAATCCCATTTCATCACCAAATCTGGATCTGACACATGCAGGGTATTTTCTGAAGTGTTGGATTGGTCAGCGTCTCACATACTGTATGATCTGATAATCATCTTGAAGTGGGTTTTATGAACTGTGGCTGATCGTGATTTGTCATGAGCAATTCAACCGACTATCTTGCCCAACTATCGTGGCGTAATTTTCCTGTGCTTGTGAGACGCGCAACTGTTAACATGTCATCTTTCTTCCTGAAGCTATCGACAACTTTGTCAGGACGGATCGCACTTGAACTGATGTTTCTGTCCACTTGCATCTGAGGATGGCAAATATAACAGTGAATTGCATACATTCATGTCATACATGACATGTTGCACATAATACATTGCATTACTCATGGGTTACTTGCTGCAGTTTCATTAATTGGGTATATTGATATAAATGATAAAAGAAAAACTTAATTCTTTGAAATCAATTAGACTCTTTAGAGTAAAGTTAATTGGGTATTTGCGTAAGTATATAAAAGCAAAAAAATAAAATATGTAATAAAATGGACAAAATCACATAAATCAACTGAAACAAACTTAAATTAAAACAAAAACCTGAAAAATGTTATTAAATACTGTAATAGAACAAAAATAATAAAAACATAACAGTGAAATTTCTTATTTTATTTTATTTGAAGGATCTCTAATTTTTTTATTTAAGGAGATTATTGGGAGGTTTGTACTTCAAAATAGTACAAAATAGCCATTTGCAGTACTTCAACAGTACAGCATGCATCACCGGAATGTCAAAATAACGCTCCCTTGTTTTGTAGCATAGTGTGTTTCTACATGTCATATTCATTAAAGCCATCTGATCTGTGTTAGATCACAATGCCAGAACACTGTCAAACTGACACTTGAGTGATGGAATCTGTTGACAGCTTGTCCCATGGCCAACACTGCCTCCGCTGCAGAGACAAACAGACCTTAGCCTATTTGTGTCATGATCAATACTTTGTCATAGTACATTAGTCGAGATGCTTTTACAAGCCACCTATATTCAAGTCAACAAGGCCCCTCATTTACTCAATCAGAGAAATGAACAGTAACGACAGTGTGTGAGTGAAATAGGGAAAGGTAGCTGGCCATTTGGAGTTTTTGTTAAAATCACGACTGTTAAAGGTCTCTCATTTGAATTTACAGTCTGAATGAAACAGCTCTCAGTATGGTTTAAAGATTTATTAGCCCTGAAAACTGCTGTTTTTTTGGTTCTGTAATTTCTAATTGCGAATGCAACGGTCATGAAATTAAACTAAAACAATGGATAGATTGCAATAACTATGTGTATTAAATATGGATCAAGTGTGCTTTGATAACACTATTGACATTGTGTCAAGCTGACATTCTGTTTGAATCTCTTAAAGAAACAGTACACTCAAAATTCCAGTTCTGTTTTTATTTAACTTCCATCATGTAGTTCCAAACCTGTTGACTAATATTTTATCTGTGGAACACAAAACAAGAGTATTTTGAGAATCTTCACACAGCTCATTTGCATACAATGACAATTCATAGTGACCCAACTAACAGAACGTTTTCAGAATAGTGGCTAACGTTCTGGCAAGGTTCTCTCAAAGTTATGAACAAACATTATTTCAGTGACAACAAGGTATTAGTTCAAAGTTATATTTTAACATTTTTTTAAAAAATAAGGAGTCATATGATGATGCTAAAAATAACATTGTTTTTATGCAGGTTAAAAAAATATTATTTTCCACATGCTGTTCATTATTGTTGCTCCTCTTTGCCCGTCTTTCTGAAACACGTCGATTTTTACAAAGGTCATCATTCTGAAAAGCATGGTGTGCTCTGATTGGCCAACTATCCAGTGCGTTGTGATTGGCAGTATACCTCAAGCATGTGACATAAATGTTACGCACCTTAACATATTTGGAAACACACAGTATCGCCACGACATGGCGGCGGCAGCAACAATACCACAGGGATAATAAAAGTTGCGCCTTTTTTATTGGTGTAAACTTTTGGCCAGTGTTATGCAAATCTTCCCACACAGTGGCGTAGATTTGTTGGGGCATGTTTAAATGAGGCATTTTAGGAAGGCGTGGATGAATCTTAACTTTTATACTGTAAAGAATATCCCTTTTGGTTTGAGACTTTAGTCTTTGCAACTTTCCGGATCTTATATGTGCACGAACAGCTTGTAACACTCCAAAGTCAAAGGAAAACTTGAAATCGCATCATATGACCCCTTTAAAAATACCATCAAAGCACACAAAAAAAAATTATTTATGCATCATTTATGGAACCTTTTTTTCTGAAACTTTTTGGAATGTTACTACTTGTTTCAGAATGTTCGGAGAACAGTCAGAAGTGTAATTGCCATAATGTTTGCAAAATGATAACACAGAATGTTCAGTTCATTTGCATAACCGAGAAAAAAAAAATGATTGTTTAATTAAACATTCAGAGAATATTCAGAAAATGTCATAACTTAGAACATATGTTGTTATTTGGGGATCATGACTGTCAAGCAGCAAAATGGACAAATAAATCATAACATAAAAAAGACAAACATATATTATTTGCATAAATTATGTCAAACCTTTAAATTTCAGAGTTTCAATCCAGATAATATTGGTCTGATCGTACTGGAATATAGCAAACGTCTCATATTAAATGCTTGTTATTGTTTGTCACTGCATGAAAAAGTACCGCACAAAGATCTTCAAAAGTCTGTCAACATACTAGTGAGTACTACAAATATGAAAATTGTCAGTTTTGGTTGAATGATTCTTTAAACGTAATCATACTATTCAAAACTCGGCTCACCTACATGCTGCAGCTCACCTGAACTAGAGCACGGCTGCTCTGCAAAGTGGAACGGGAAGTTTTACTCTATATTTGTAAAAAGTTTCCTTCTTAAATCCACTTGTTAAAGGGCGAACATGAGCTTTTGACCCTGCAGTGAGCTGTCAGCGACTCAGTGGTATAAGCAGCCTTGCCTATAGCAGAAAATTGGGCTCCACCAGCCTGGCAAAGACTTACCGTTGACGCAGGCTCCCAATCTCGTACATCTAGTTTAACCAAGCTCAACAGGGCATATTTTAATGCCCGAGTTGCTGCAAAAAATTCCATGTAGCTATAAACCTTGTGCTGCTGAAGCATCCACTATTCATAGGACAGAAATTTCTTTATCTCAGCTCTGCACTGGCTTGCATGACAAACACCATTCGCCTCCAGTACAGATGACACGGGCGTCTTGGTGGTGATAAGTCCCTCTGAAACCAATGATCAATTATGTGGAACTAATCAGGAACCACACGAGCACTCTCCATATGGTGCGCTTTCCCACATCACATTCTCAGATTGAATCTCGGTCTTGAGACACAAGGATTTCAAGTTTTTTCCAAAGGATTTCCGGTCTCCGTGGACACAGATGCATTCATTTCCGACAAGGGCCCTGAATATGTTGTTCTTTTGTTTGCTATGAGCTTTGATGGAGTTCCTCTTTTTCAGCAATTTCCTGCAAATATTGAATGGGAAAACAAAGTCAACATGAAACCCTGTCAGTCCTCCTTAAGGACGCCATATATACGGCCACACACACACACACACACTCACCACCATTCTCAATTGGAACAGCTTCAGTCCTGGAGTGCTGCCATAAGAGTGCAGAAGTGTGTGTGTGGTTGTGGAATATTGTGCCATTCTTCAAGAAGAAAAGCCTCCAGTTCTTTGAAGGATGAAATCTACTTTGCACTCTGGGCTCCAGAATTACCCATAATGCTTTGGTGATGTTCAGATGGTGACTGGGGAAGCAACGTGAGACATTTGACTTGCAGAGCATTTGACTCACGACAATGCGGACATGCAATCATCAAACCTAATAAATCCCACAACATGGCTGCGCACATTGTTATGTTTATCCCCTGGAAAACACACATCGTTTGTTTTAGCATTCTTTAGCTTTCTCCAGGTATAAACCTGATTTAAGATATGGGTGAAAAATGACACGTCAGACTGTATTTCGTTTCATGACGATAGTGGCAAGGCAGAAATCGCCAATTGGGGGAACCTAGGGATGGTCTTTCATTCTTTGCCGACTTTCTGGAATAATTTAATGGGTTCGATTCCCAGGGAATGCATGAACTGATCGAATGTGTACAGTACTTTCAATGCAGTGGATAGAAGTGTCCACCTAATGCATACATATAACTGTAAAACCTACTGTGCAATTAAGTGTGAGATAATTATTTTACTAGCTTAAAATGTTAAAACGCATCAAAGCTGCAAACTGGTCAGTGTGACACAACTTCAATAAGGGGAAAAGCACTGTGTGTTTCGGTTATAAATGCAAAAAGTATGGCCAATGCTGATTAAGCTAATACATATTTGCATGTTTTAACTGATAAATGGCTGATATCAAAATTCTTCACTATTTTGTGTAAGTAAATTAAAAAAAGTCAAAATTGATCATTGTAAATATGATGCACCACAGCATTAGTATTATTACGAGTTTATTATTAGTAGTATTATGTATTAGTTTGAAAAACAGATCAGTTATATATTTTCTAAAACTTAATTTATTATTTGTATTATTATTATTTTATGTATTTATGTATTTATTTTTTACTTTAAGTGTTAGCATTAGATGATGGAAATAAAATAAACTAAATTTAAAAAAAAAATAGGAGAATTAGGGGAAATGGGAGCATGCACAACTATTCAATATCAACCAATATAATGAATATGTAACCAAACAAAGGCTGTTATTGAAGTTCTTTACAGTTTTGTCTAAATAAAGGCAAAAAAAATAGAACTTAAAGCCAAAATTAATCATTGTAAATGTAGACTTCACATTGTACAGTATGACAAATATTTAGTTTGATGTTTCATAAAAAAATAATTTAAAATTAAATTATTTGTGTAAAATAAGGCAAATGTAATCTAAATGTAAAAATACAATCCTGGATATCAGCAAATTGCCAATTCTGACTGATACTGATACAATTAAAGACTTTCTAATACACTGTCACTCTATTTTCAAATATTTGATTACAGTCATCAACATTACAACATTCAAATTTTTGTTGAGCATTTGCTTTTCTACTGCAACAATGACACTTGGAAGTCAGCAGCACCCCATAACAAGAATTAGGAACACAAAAACTATCCTTTAATCTCTCCACAACACCTCTCAAATAAACCTGTGGATCCTGCATAATAACGGCAACATTGCTTCACAGCAGGCCATTTCGTGTCCAGCAGTGATTGTCTTGAAATGTATTACTGAAGTATTGAATTTGTACACAATGTGTGCTTTGATGGCTGTAGCGGCTTGAAATGACTTGAATTAAGAGACGGAACTTCTCAGAAAAGGATTTACCATGCAGACAGTTAGTACACTAAAGCACAGCATGCTAAATGCCAGATATGTAAAAGAATTGCAATGCATGTATTTGAGTTATTATTATGACAATATGCAGTTGATTGTTTTGTTTTTCTCTGAATCTTTCCAAACCTTTATATTCTGTCAGCTATGGTTGGGTGCACCAGTTTTCACTGGTTTGGCCTTGGACGCAAGCAAATTCCTGATGCCAGCTCTGCCATTTACTTCAGCCTTCGGGTTGACATATAATTCTCCATTTTCATGACCAATGCACCTGCAATTCGGACTCCTGCTGTTTGGCCTCTTGGAACCCGGTCTGTTGCCTCATAGTGCTTTGAAAACTCGCATTTTAAAAAAAAAGTGGTAATTGCCGGACTTCTTTTAAGCTGTTACATCAAAATAACTGGCAATCAGTCTCTTGTATTTCTCATGTGCAGCTACATTTGGAACTTCAAAATTAAAGTCCATTCTGCTGTTTTGTCCACCTAGTCATTGTGAAACTTGAAGGATAATGGACAAGTGCTTTTCTCAAGAGCACAATAGTAATAAAAGACATCATTAACTCTGCGGTTCACAGGTTACCCCAATCTAAGGTCCATTCATGGGCTACTAAAAAGGTCTGACAATTAACAGCTGCAGTCTGCAGTCACCATTATCACCAGCATAATTAGTGTTTGGACGGATAAATGACAGAATACCAAAATGTAGAAACTTAATGTTTAAAAGTACATTCCTGTACATTTGAATATAAGCGGAAACATAAAATACAAATGCATTGAAATGCAATGGCTTTATGAAATGGACAGAATGAAAATATTATATTATCAGATACAAATGTGTTAAATGTGTAAATGTGCTAGCATTGAATATAATTAATCTCATTAAATTGATACAATAAAATCAACCTATTAATTCCTTGAATTCAATATTCTATGAACCTACAGTAAAAGTTTTCCTAATCATTTCCAAGTTTCTAAAGTTGCATACATGTACCATTAAATGCTTACATCTGTGGTCGCTGTTAAAGGAATGGTTCAAAATAAATCTTAATGGATAATTTGTTTCAACTTTTTTTTTTCCTTTCTTTCTTTTCAGAAGGCATTCATTTATTTACTGGAGTGTTGTGGATTATTGAGATGTTTTTTTATCAGCTTTTTGGACTCTCATTCTGACGGCACCCATTCACTGCAGAGAATCCATTGGTGAGCAAGCGATGTAATGCTACATTTCTAATAATCTGTTCCCATAAAGAAACAAACTCATCTACATCTTGGATGGCCTGAGGGTCAGTAGGTTTTCAGCAATTTTTCATTTTTAAGTGAACTTTTCCTTTAATCAGTTGTTTCTAAAGCTGTTCATATATACACAGTACTGTAAAATGTTTGTTGTGGTTAATGCGTTAGGAATGTATGTTAAAGTATCTGTGCAAACATATGATAATACATTCTAATGATATTTCACTTCATGTGCATGATGTGAAATGTTGCATTTACTCATGATTACGACATTCAGCGAGTATGGAAAGTTAAATCCAAACTCTTGAGAATAAAACCAGGTAGTAGCTTTCACAGAAAATGCCTCTGACAGACTGTAACACAAAAATATGAGGAATGATTAAGCGATTGTTCTATACATAATAGCCGTGATTGGTATTCAAAGTATAGAAATGTGCGCTTTTATGCAGTTATTTATTTATCACAAGTCTGGCATACCTGCCTTCACTGAACGCAGCAGATGACGAATTAATCTCACAGAAGCCGTTGAAAGACTGAGGAACATACCTTTGTTTTTATGTTTGATTGTGTCACATCTTTGCATGGCAGATATTAATGTGTGTCCAAAACGGCTGCAGAGAAATGAATGCAAAAGAAAAGTGTGAAAAACAGTTCCACCAAAAGAGGTTATGTATTGTGGAAACATATTGCTAGAAGTGAATACGTGAAGATGTAAATAAACACGAGGCGGCCAACGTCGCAGGACTTGGCTCCCAATTTCTAACAAGTGGGTGTCGGGAGCCACTCTTGCTTTCCAAGAGATAAAATAAGTTTATAAGAAGAATTCAAAGTGCTAAACACATTACTCTTCATAAGAAAGAAAACATTCTGATATAGTCATATGCTAATAATTATGGACTATTTTGTCTAATGATTTGGTCAGAATGAAATACTAGCTTGTTAATGACTGAATACTGCATTTTTCCAACTATTAAAAAAATAAACAAGTAAATAAAAGTGAAACACTAGGCATTGTTCAAGTGGCACCTCAATCAATTTTAAATACATGTTTGTGTAAAAATGACTTGACTTTTTGCAGCATGATGAAATCTTAAGTCAACAAAGGGATGTTAAAAATAGTGGCTGATGTTCGATTCATGTCCCACTAAAATTGTCAATAGTTAAATAAGATCCAATGTAGTCAAATATGTGGATGACTGTCAGAAATGTTCTGTTCTCATTCATCTTGTGTTTTATTTACTGGTAACGTGGCGTTAATAGGAATTAATTATAATCAATAAATACTTTGAATGTCCTTAAGAAAATCCCTAAATTCAGTGAGGTTAAAATCAAAAGTGTTTTAACACATGTCTCAATGTCAAGAATATCATAACAACAGGACAAAAAAAAAGATGTATTGCTTATAATTAATAGCTGTCTGGTTTGTGTATCTGCTTAAATGAATATGCACATTTGAACACAATCTTTCATCTTAAAATCTAATTCAGTACAGTATCATGTGGTTATCCAGATGTTGCTCTGTGTGAAACAAACCAATGAGAGGATAGAGACGTCAATGAGATTATGAAGAGCATGCTTTTATTTTAATATACATACATATATATATATATATATATATATATATATATATATTTTTTAATTTTTTCCTGGATTCTTTTGATGAATAGAAAGTTCAAAATAAATCCTTTTATTTGAAGCAGACAACTTTTGTAACAATGTAAGGCCAATTAAAAGCCCAACTGAAAGTCTTTAATGTCACTGTTGATCAATTGATTAAAAGTGACAGTATAAAGGTAGACAAAATATTTCAAAACAATTAATTTATTAATTTCTTAGGTTTTTAGTTTAAGCTTATTTGTTTGTGAAGTCATTGGACTTTTGACCAGAAAAGAGTAACTAAAGAGTAAATTATAATACCAGAGGAAAAAAGTAGGAAAGCACTTTGCCCTCAGGTAGCATCTACAGCACCAGTTGCTGGGTCTGCATAAATAGAAACATGCGTCAACAGAATCTGCAAACCCCAGAAATGTGCAAATCCACATTATTAAAGGATAAAAGGCTATGTGAATATGACTCCCGATCGTCCCTATGGCTCTTATTTCCTGCCTTAGACTTACTTTCTGCTGGTGCAATGGCTCAGTTCTTTGAACTGCTGCCGTATCACATCCTGAATCTCTAGGAAGTCAGTTCACCCCCTGCAGCTCAAAGAGCACATGCACACAGTGAGTCCAGTCCTAATAGTGGCTGCACCTAATGATTGATTGCATACTGAGAAGTGCCGTCACCTCTACTGAGAAAAAGAGGGAAGAAATACTCAAGAACCAACTGATTGCAGTAGACTGGTTAACTCAGAGGTATACTTTTCTAAGTGTAGATCATTAAATATCTACTAATGCCCCAAGAAATGTGACTGTCAATCAGTTTTATGTTTTTTAGTTTTTTTTTTTTGCATTTTTCATGAAATATATAGTATATAGTGTCATATGTTCAAGGAAAAAAAAGAAAAGAAACGTCTCTATATACTGGTAAACACTGTAGGTTGGTATTGGCCCACACATATGTACATTCAATATGAAATGTTCATGAGTACAGTATGTTGGTGCAAATTATCTTCTGTATCTATCATCAATGTGGTTGTCATGTCCACTTCAGTGGCCCGTCCTTCACAGTATTAATTTGGTCAAAGCATTATTGGGACATTACAGTTGTCAAATCATTTAAACGTCTCTTGAGCTTCACAACAACATCCACAAGCTACAAGCTCATTTTAAACCTCTGAATAATTTACACTGTCATGCTGGCCTTGTTTTGAGGTGTGTTAAGGTAAATAATTAGCTCTATTATAGGCTTGATTAGAAAGGCAGCTGTAAACTAGTCGATATCGGTGAAGTGAAGTGACATGTGGCCAAGTATGGTGATCCATACTCGGAATTAGTGCTCTGCATTTATCCCATCCTAAGTGCACACACACAGCAGTGAACACACACAAACCGTGAACACACACCCGGAGCAGTGGGCAGCCATTTATGCTGCGGCGCCCGGGGAGCAGTTGGGGGTTCGGTGCCTTGCTCAAGGGCACCTCAGTCATGGTATTGAAGGTGGGAGAGAGCCTTTGGGTTCGTAACCTTTGGGTTACGAGTCCGACTCTCTAACCGTTAGGCCACGACTTCCCCCTCATCGTGTTGAATGTATAATGCATCCTGTAGGCGACTCAATACATGAACGCTTGAGAGCTCATATAGTGTATGCAGTAAGCAACAATAAGGCAGATCAATCTTCTGGTGTTTTCTACAACAGAAACAAGAGATAGATAGGGGAGAAAAGACGGGAGAGGATATTAGACAGATAGAATGATAGATATGGACAGCGAGTGAAAGAAACCCAAATGAACAATGGCTTTGTTTAGTTTTGAGTGGGCAGGAGAGGTGAATAGTGTTTGTGAATACTTCTTTGCCACAAGGGTATTTATGAATCTGACGATAATTGCGTAATTATCTACATAGGTTATATCCTTAAAAAAATGAATATTGAGAAGGCAGACAATAGGTCATCCGAGTATGAATCATGATGGCGATATTTCTGCAATGTTGTGATGTGTAGTACTGCATAATACATTTCAATTGTGCAAAATATAAGCCTTTAAAACTACAAATATTTCACATTATATAACATATTGTAGCAATAAAGCATGCTGGCCTGTTCTTGCTTAACAAGCATTTTGAAGCATCACAAATATTTGACCAAATATAGCTTCATCACATGCTTCATGGAGAAGGCACTGCGAATGCATTGTGACAAGCTCAGTTGGGAAATTCCATCCAAGACACTGCTAGTTAAATGTTGAATGCTGATAAATTATATTCACTGAAAAGTATTAGGTATTAAGTGTGTACATGTTCCATTAAAATGGTTAGAATTTGTTTCCTTGAAAAATATAATAATAAATGAATTAAAGAATACATAGATAAATAAATATTAGATGAAAACTAATAAAAATGACATTGATAGATACTATTATAATAGTTTTTAATATAATAAATACATATAAATACATAAACAATACTAAAATAATACCGTGTGCATTATGTATGCTTAGCACAGTATTGTGACCTAAGCATAGCTAACAGTAAAAAAAGACTTAGTGTTTTTCAAATTTACTTAAAAAAGCAATACTGCATTAAACAAGTATTAAGACTTATTTTCATAAATCTTCATGTATCTACAACATATTGTACATGTATTGTTTCCACTTAATTTGTTAATTTTTTGTTTCATATTTTTAAAAGAGCAAAACCAAAAATGCGCTTACTCTACATTAAACATCTTCAGAAAACAGCACTTGTTTTCATCGATTTTATCTAGAACCAGTATATTTCATTTACTTTTTGTTTATTGAGTACAGTACAACCAAAAATGCATGTATATTAAAATAAATAAATAAACAAACCGTTTTCTGAATGCAATACCTAATACAGGTATATAGCATTTTTTCAAAGATTTTTAACTGAAAAATGTGACAAATTCTTGAAGAACTTTCAAATCCTTAAACTTATTAAAGATTTTTTATTGGCAGTATTGACATGAGAGTCAAGTCTTGTGCGCTTCAATTGAGCTGTGCTATTTGTAGGAGTTGCTGCCTATGTAGTATTCCAAACTGGTCACTTACAAGATTGCATTTCAGTTAAGAGGCTGCTTTAGAAGTTACCAACTATGTAGCGTAAAATAAGTTTGCTCACTAGGTTTTGGAACAGAGCTGTTATGTAACACCAAAACAGAGATGCGTCACCATATCATCTTCTTACAAATGCCTCTAATTACAAGATCTTGTAGTAATCGATATTTCTTGATTTGTCTGGTTCCTTATACACTGCAATGCGATTCAACCCGGCCCTGTCCTTTATCTGTAATAGAGCCCACCAGCTACAAATCAATATAGTGCTACAAGATAACAATGGATGAACTCGCAGTCTTGACCATCTCTTAAAAAGACGCTGCAGAAAAGCTTTAGTCAGTGCCATGTTTCTTGAGTTGTTTGGTAAGGTCTCGAGGCTAATTGCTTCTCAATCAGTAAGTTCAGTTTCATTTGGGAAGAAATGCACAAAAATCTCATGCATACAGCGGGTTTGTGAAACACCAGAGAAGCACATATTGAGAACTAAGAGGTTCATCCCTTTGAACTTTGAAATTGTGCTCTAAAAATGTCAGCGGCGTGCCGAAAATGCATTGCACGCACCAATGTCGAATATAGTCTTGAGAGTAGTGTGTTAAGGGCTCTAACCTTTTCCACAAACCACAGCAATTTAAACAGCACAAACCCTCCGACTTCATCTCTCTCTAACGCTCCACTAACTCGGCTAGCTCTGGGAAGTCTCGTAATGCATGCTGGTTAAGTATACTATAAGTTTCAAACAATTTTGTCAACGTTTACTTTATGACAACATCCAAAAATAGCCTAGATTTACGCTATCATACACAATCAAGAAGGTGACAACAAGTAATATATAGTAATTTATGGTCTAGCCTGATAGCACACTGCCAAAGCTGGAGAAGTGCACTTGGGAGTAACTGCCTTTTCTGCATGGGTGAGCATCTGTAATCCCGCTTGACAAGCATATATCGCTGTCTTCGCATCAGGCCGGGCAAAGCAATCGGGTTAGAGCAGGTTTGTTCCTGTGACCTTTGCTGTCAGAGCATGCATGCTGAAGTTAGCCCCACTGGGGTGAGCATTGTGTCGAGGTGGACTTGACCGCTTTGGGTCACTGTAGAAAATCTTGTGACATGCTGCAACATTATGCATACATAATATGTGCTATAATTATAATTTAAAGCAGCTCATGTACTTCAGACAGTGCTAAAGACTTTGGGTATAAAAGTTGGGTTGTCAGTCATCCCATATAAGGTGGGATGTACTGTTTTTTTTGGCTAATGTCTATAAAGTCCTGCCAACGATGAGTAAATGACACAATTATGCTACTACATCTAGTGATTATGATCACCAATTTACATCTATTGCAATGGGGATCCTGTCTTTTGATCAGCAAAAATGCACAATGTGCCAAACTCAACTGCACAATCTTTCTAAGAAGAAAAACAGCCATGCATGTAAGAATGCATGGCCCTTTCATGGGAACTTCAAACTGCGTCCTCTAGGGGTCGCTATGGGGGAACGTCTCGTCGTGACCCATGTCTGAAGCATACATTGAAAAAACACCAACTCGTTGACCGGCGACAGCCATGACATCACTACCGGTGTGACTATAGAATAAATAGGCGCCGGGAGCACACATCATTCTCTTCCTCGTCTTCATTGACTGTTTTGTTTGAAGCGTGCATTTCTGTGGTAAGAGCGATCTCTATTTATCTCATTATGGCGAGCACTAGCAAAGCGTTTAAGGATGTGTGCATCCGTGTTGACTTTGTTTAACATCTGATGACACACACGATCTATGCGTTATTTGTTTGGGCGAAGAGCACGCACGCGATGCCTCTGAGGAGGCAATCAGCGTGCACTGTGAGAGTTTTTTCAAAGGGAAAAAGCTCCGCTCTCATTTGTCTCTCTTTTCGAGGAAAAAGGGGCAGCTGTCTGCTTCCCGCAATTCAGGACAGAATTGCGGGAAGAATTGCTGCTGAGGCACGGAAGGGAATGAGCTTGTGGGGATCGCAGGTGGATCTGGCTGATGAGTTTGAAGAGGGGTGTCCCTTTCGTGATCGTCGGCTGTGCACGAGAGTAAGCCGCTGGAGGATGACGTTATTTCATTAACATTGTCTGATCCAGGGGCCAGTGGTCTGTTGGGATCAGCCCAACTGAGGAGGGCAAAGAAGCTGAGGCTGAGCCTTCCCAATCCTCCATTAGATACACACCTCCATATATATGTGTGTGTGTATCTAATGAGATGGTTGTTGTGTGTATAATCCTTCTGCTAGTTTCTTTGCAGTATTTCCCGGGACCTGTGTGTTTCTGTCCCTTTCTAGGGTAGGTCCTTGATGGGCACCCCCTCTGCTGGGTTCAGAAACCAGGTGCTCTACTTGCAGTGTTTATTTCACTCGTCGATATATGTCCAGACGGTAAGAAAAGCCAGGTTTCGGCTTCATACTTCCTGGATCATGCGGCCATAACACAGGCTTCTGCGGGAGCCTTCGTGATCATCAGGCCCCCGGCGCGTTACTGCAAAATTTTCCTGGACGTCCGGGCTGGGGTTACGCTTTCATGCTACCCTGACTGGTCTACTGTATCTGGGTCGCCCTGAGGGGCTTCCCGATCACCAGGATATCCCCTCTTGCTGAGGCATCGAGCGGGAGGTATAGGTGGCATTACAAGAACCTTCCTGTGTAAATGCTGTCTCAGGCAGTGCTCCCCTCACCTTTGAGAGTTGTATTTGAGCTTGCCTCTCCCATTTGGCTGTGATCAGATGCTTGGAAAACTCTAAAATTAAAATACTATGGTAAGTGCCCACATTAAGCTTTGTGCACTTTTCTACAAAACCACACAAGTGGTAAGTGTGCACGTTATGCTTTGCGCACTTTCTAAAATCCACTTAGCTGGTAAGTGTGCACGTTATGCTTTGCCCACTTTCTAAAATCCTGTATGGTAAGGGTTACGCGTTATTGATCTCTTTCCCTTTCTCTGAGTTGGTTTAGACCCCGGTACCTTAGGATCCACTCAACTAGTGTGTCTCTGTCGACACACTCTGGAAGCATTGCTCCCCTCACCATTGAGGGTTATTGTGAGAATGGTGTTTCTTTCAGGCGTTAATCCTCTCTGAGGAGTTGGACTCGCTCCATGGGCTGTCCGCGTGGTAGTATTGAGCAGTGCTCCCCTTTTTTATTTAAGGGTTACCTGGAATGAGCAACGCTATTCCTCTGAATTCGGAGTTCTCTTCTCACATGAGAAGTTGAGTTCTCTGTTTCTCCAGAGCACCTAGAACCAGCAGCATCAGGCGATTTAGGCCCTTCCTCTACCTCCCTGATGCGCTGAGTGTTTGGCTAGCTTGAGATACCAACTCATTTGGTATGAGTTTGAGAATTTATGCTTGAAACGTTTCTTCCAATCACTTCTTTGTCAAATGTATCATATTCTTGTTATATAAATCATGTCCAAAACTATACTGTGCAAAGAGCGGGAAAAACGCGGGCCATGTGACCGATAAAAGAACATTTGATTTATGAATGGGGAGGAGGAATATACAACACCCCAAGCAACGACGACATCTAATTGGTCAAAACCCCATTTGGGGTGTGTTAAACAGCCTGGTTTAAATACTAGAAACACCATCAAACTTTGCTTATTGTGTCTCTCTCTCTCGCCCTCTTCCTTCTTGCCTTTTCGAGCCTTGTTGTTTTTCTTTTAAATCATGCTTCTTTAGTTTTGAGCGTGCTTTGGCTTACACGCCATCTCCTCCAAAACAATGAGGAGAAACGCCACCTGGTCTCGTCAAACTTTACTTCTATTGCATTCCCTTTGAGCTAAATTGACCTGTTTCCCTTACAAAGTGCATTGAAATTATGATGGGAAGCTTGTCAAATGTCAATTTTATATGCATAGCATCTTATGCCCAATTTTCTAATGTGTTTGTGTAATTTCTGTTATGTTTCATAAAATATTTAAATGCATTAGCATTAGCCAGTACGTCATATTCATGGTCTATAACAATGCACCATATGCCAAATATACCCAAGTTGAATTGCATATGAAATAGCCCACAGTAAAAACAGAATTACATTTTTATTAATTAAGCTTTCCAACCAATTTCAGAAATCTAGTATTCATGTGTAAGATATGATTTTGTCATTGCAATTATTGTGTACATGCAGTTTATATCTTATAAAGAAAACAAAAGAGAAAAAAAAATAGTAATACAGTAACAACTAATGGAAATACATTTGAATCATTAGGGAAATCAAAGAACTTTCAAACTTTATTTAGCATCGTCTTATTTGCTTATGAGTTTGTGAAATTTCTGTGACAACTCATAAAATATACAAATGCGCATTTCTGTTACAACGCATTCCTGTATAAACTGCTGTTCTGAATTTGGGCGAGACATTAGAAACACTACATGAAAGCCAACATGCAATATGTTATTGAAACCTTAGAAGGAATAGAGGTGCTTGCAAGGACACAGGGATATTTCTAATAGGAGCAGCTGGTGAATATATGGTTCAACAAACAGATAAGTGAGACAGCTCGAAATTTAGTTTGAAATCTGCCAGCTTTGTTTGGAGCCCCGCATAGTTGGTAGAAGGCACTCAGGTGTCACACAGATATTGCAAGATTGGTCAAGGCCAGAAATTCAATTCTTGGCAAAGACGCAACTCTACAAAGGAAATGATGCAACGTTAGCACTGAGTTGCCCCACAGAAAGAACCTTGACATTGTACTTTCACACCATGTGAAATTCATTACAAAGCTTGTAAAGTTTGCCTCGGCAAGCTGAATGCAGATGCTGCTGAAATCCGCTGATAGTGATTGTGCGAGCAAACAAGCAATATGTGATAAAAACCAGTATTATCACCTTGCAAAGTTCAACCTGAGAGTGGAGATGATTTTTTTTTCACACCAGGTGATACGATTCGGTGAATGCAATATGAAATGAAGAACACTAGGGAAACAGAACTGAAATAATCAGAGTATTGATTTGCTTTACCTAGTGCTTTGAAAATGATTAATGCCGCATAATTGCACCAAAGCTACGATGACTGAGCCAAAATTAATCAAATTTTCTTACAATTACTCCAGTTGTGCAGTAACTTTGCAATCATGTAACTTTTTTTTTTATTATTTAACAAGTTTGTTTTGTATTTTAAAATATTTTTATGGAAGTCTGTTTTCATCTATTTTCATCCATCCATCTATCTATCTATCTATCTATCTATCTATCTATCTATCTATCTATCTATCTATCTATCTATCTATCTATCTTATCTTTCTATCTATCCATCTATCTATCTATCTATCTATCTATCTATCTATCTATCTATCTATCTATCTATCTATCTATCTATCTATCTTATTTTACCCTGAAGTAGAAACAGTCTTCCACATAAAAAAATAATGGTTTAGACTTTTCAGAAAAAAAACAATTCTGAAAAGGAATGTGAACTTAATTTTGGACTTGTTTTCACAATAAAGGAAATGAATCAAGAACTAACTGCTTTTTCATAAATGTAGAACATCAACTTCTGACACAAACCAACTAATACCAAAACACATCACAGAATATATCAAATCCATTGCTAAAACTTACCAACATTTCTGCTGTTGTTTTCCCTCCAAAATGATGTCACTTCCTGACTGGTGATGTCATTCAGGAAGTGGCTTTTCTTTTACTAACAAGAGGAATTTTACTAACAAGATGGAAAGTGAATTGGGGACAGTAACAGCCAATTAAATGGCCACCATCAAACAGATAACAGAAAATAGCTTGGGAAATTTTGATTAGTGAAAGGGGGGGAAACATCCTTCATAGTAAATTGATGGTTTTTCATTGTAGCAATCAGCGCACCTTGAGGACATGACAGAAATGACAACGTCCACTCAAAACAAAGTAAGTACAAGAAACTATTTAATAGTCACCCCTCTGTTCACTTAATTATGATATTGTGATTAAAAAAATGCAAATGCAGTATTTTATCTATATTAAGATTAAGGGACGAGAAAATGCACTGCATGCAGTAGCAGGAATGACTCTAGAAACATGCACCGAAAATAAATCAGTTCTCCTTGTAGAACAACATGTCTGAAATCTTCCTCTGTCATTACCTTCACAAGTCTGGAAGAGTGTCTTTCTAATGAAACCAATGACAGGCAAGACTAAGCAGTAGTGGCGTGGATACGCCAGCCTATAAAACCCCATGCATATGGATGCCTCATCGCCATATGGATGCAAAGACAAGGACATCATCAAGGTACACAACACCTGGCCACACGATTCTCTCTTATCCCTTAATATATTCCGTCACCAACTTCCGTGAACATGCGTGTCACTTTAGAACAATAATTAGACATCTGATGCACCGTAAGGGGTCTGGGGAACATGAACTCCACAAAGTCTCCCGAGGAAAACAAATGTTCATCATTATGCATTAGATTGTTTCCAAAGGCCTCTTTCAGCAAGAACAATCTCCCTTCAGCTCGTAAAAATGATCAGCGTAAGTTCATCCAGCCTGCCGCCTGCCAGTAATGAGAAATGGACACACATAATGGGGCCTGAATGGGTTTAAGTGAGGGCTAGTGAGTCATATTATCAGAGAGCGCCCAGTCGACTGCCAATAACTTGAAGGATTCCTGTGCAGGTATCGATTTGTCTGTAGTCGCGTTCAACTTTTATCACACTAAAGTTTTATGTGTTGCACGCTCAGCTGATCAATTCTGAGGGATTGAAATGACTGGAAATCAGATGCGTGCTGAAGAAGCACAGGAGCAGCTCAGGCATGGGAACTGGAACGTTAACGTTTGTGGCGTGAATGTTCGCCACACAGCTAAAACATCCTCGGTATTATTTCAATTGAATAAATTCTGCTTATCCTGTGAATGTCAATAAAAGCAGGAATGTCTGTAGATTAACAAAAAAGTCAAATCAAATGTTTATTGAAGAACACATTGGAAAGTATAATGTTTTTATTTAAGGTCACAGGTTTGATTCCTCTGGAACGCATACATTATACCTACCTGCTGCCAAAGGCAACTTTCCTCGCATACCGATCATTGTCAGTGGTTCTTCTGGGAGTCACATTCATCAGAACTGTTGCTCAGAGGTTGAACCAGACCAGTTGTGGGAAACTAATTAGAACACCTTGCTATTAATGTGAGGCACTTGGAGCTCAGCTTCTGATTATTCATTATTTGCTTGTGTACATCATCTCACAGCTGCTCGGTCAGTGTGTTGTTGTCAGAGTATCCCATCTGTTTGGGATGCTTAAGACAGAGAAGGCTCTGAGATGGGGAAAGGGCACATCGTTTATATGTCCAAATAAGATGGACTGAGCGTCATTCACAATTTTTTTTTAAAGTGAGGAAGACATGTAAAGGCCAGTATTACTGATCTGAATTTCCTCTTGACATATTCAGGCGGTCAAGATTTGACTGGTTAGTTTTGGTAGGTAGTTCCGTCTGAGCTAAAGGCATCTTTCTACACTGACGTGCATTCAAAAGTAGCCGTGTAATTTGACATCATTATACTATAGTAGATGGTTCAGCGGTGCCTTATTTTTCAGAGGGATCTTAACATTGTGAAATGGACTTTGGCTGACAGATTTGACTCTCTGCGAGCACAAACTTTTAAGATGCAAAGTTTTATGCATGAAAACCATTAAGTGTCCACCCCCACTGAGGATATTTATAGAAACTTCAAAATATCACACTTAATGGCGGCTGGATGACACACACAACAGAAACTTATTTCAGCTTGAGTTGCTTATGATTTTAGGGTCTTACAGCCAATCATCTAGGTGTTCATATCACTGATCCAAATTCTAGTTAGTTCTAGTCTAGTTAGGTAACCTTTTCATTTAAATGAATTTGTACCCTGCATAATAGAAACTAGTGTGTTTATACAGATTCTGCTCTTCTCATATTTGAAAACTACTAAGATTTATGAATGTTTATTAAATAAAATCATTTTTTGACAGTCATCTTACTGCCAACGTGGTAAAAAAATAAAATAAATAACTTCTTATTATTATTTTTGTTGTTGTTGTTGTTGTTATTATTCAGACCTGTGATTCATTAACATTATTAACATTTCATCATTAATCTCTGTAACACAGTTTGTAGTCACGGGAAGAAGGAGGCGGGAAATGGCGAACGTTCAAAGAAAACTTTAATAATAAAATAAACTCAAAATAGCGTGACAGCCCCTCGCTCTCGTCACAATCTCATTAAAAGTATTAACATTTCATCCTAACTTCCTGTAAAAAAATACATAAAAATAATATATATATATATATACATATATATATATATATATATATATATATATATATATATATATAAATTATTATAATTTGTTATTATAAATTATTATCATTTGTTGATATTTAATGTTTACTATTGTTTATTTTTAATAATATTCATTAAAACAATTACAAATTAGTTGACTATATTTATGAACAATTATCAATTATTACAGTTATTAAAAGCAATATTTATATATATTTTCTTTTTTATAATTCATACTTTTTTTTTCTTCAATGGGCAAACAATGCATTCCATTTACAGATAATTAATGTTTTGTAACACCCCCTAACCCTAACCCACCCAAACATTGTGCCAGGTACAATTGTGTGTAGATTGCATCATAAATGCAATAAACACAAATTAATGAAATAAGCAATTTTTTCTAATGGTAATGAGTGATATTTGTTTGTACCACTTCATCTTCTGGTTTGGTTTTGTTGTTTAATGTAATTAAATTCATACATTTTTACATGTGGATTTTTTACAAGTATTTTCTAAAGCCACTGTACATGTAAATTCATATATCTGGGATAACATGCATAATCTGATTATCTGTTTAGGCAAATCTCACCTTCGTTGGCTGTGTGGGGATGCTAGATCCGCCCAGAAAGGAGGTGATTGGCTCAATAAAGCTGTGCAGTAAGGCCGGTATATATATATATATATATATATTATTATAATTTATATATAATTTAATCATAATTGGAATTATAATAATTTAAATAATAATTGAGAGAACCCGATAAAAAATTATTTGTTCTTTTTTTGTGACTATAATATGAAATAAAATTATTATGTAATATTATATTATTATAATTGCATTTTAAATTATAATAACTTATTATAACAACAATAATCATTTATTATAACAGCAATTGTTGAAACAGAACAGTTTCAATATGTTTTGTCACTGATATGAATAAAATAATAAATAAAAAAATATAATAATAATAATAATAATTGGTAAATACATTCAAAAATCATGTATGCTCTATTTTTGTAGCCATAATATGATTTGTGAAATCGAAGCTCTGTGTGAAATGTACATAAATCAAAATTACTAATAATTATATAAATAATTACAACCTTTATATATGCTATATGCTCATATGGATTGGCTTGTTTTGGAAATTGTGGCATAATTGTCAATCAATAGGTAGTTAGTCTAATCAGAATACCCATAAGTAATCTCATTTTTGATTCATTTTAATCTGTTTCATAGGAAGTAATTAAAACTAGCGATTTATATGTGACAAACAAGAAATACACCACACCAATATGTGTGTTTATTTCTATATACATTCATACAGTATATTAAAGGTCAAGGCACAGTTTGCTTCAAGAGCCACTTCAGAGGGGAAAAAGCATTAAACACATACGTCTCTAAACACAGATAGAGTGAAAAAGCTCTCTGGAGAAAATCATGGTGCTATATGATCATAAGTCACTGAGCTGGAAATATAAGCAACAGCAAACAGCATCTAATCCATCATTCCACAAGAACACAGAGGATCTTTTGACCCTATCGTCTTTGCCACTAATTACAGCTGTTGGCTCTGGCACTTAGCAAACAAACGCGCCAATTTATCTAACGAATCCTGCGAGAACTTTCAGATCTGGTTTCAGTGACAGTAAACATAATATATTTCAGGTCCAGCAGCAGCGTGAAAAAGTCAAATGGTATCAAATATCAATAAAGAGCCACAGTCAAAAGCTCATGACTAATTAACTGGCAAAAGGGATAGCCGTTTTATTAAGATCATATATCTGCTTTGCTCTCATGCTGTGAAACTCGAGGCCTCACCATAAAACAAAAAATAAAATGCATTCATGCAGAGAATCTTGTTAAATCGCATTTTGTGATTAATCTTTATAAGCCAAAACATAAACCTCGCTGACCCGTATTTATGATATGCTCTTTGGACTGTGCGGGGTATAGTGTGTAAAAAATGGCTAACAGTACTGTATATATTTGGAAACTAAATGTCTGCCTGAAGAAAGTGTGCAGAAATAGTTGGTACTTGTTCCTTTAATAGCTGTATTTGCTCAGTTTGTGCTCAGCACTTCTGTTGAGTGTGTGATTGTCAGCAGAGTTTAAACTGACATTTGAAGGCAAGCCATGCGAGATGTGATTCATCACAGCAGATTGAGGACTTACATAAGAATGTCCTTCAAAAATGTGCAATGCAAGTTTACCTTATTATACCTTATTTGACAACATGAAGTTTAAAGTCAACAAGCAACCTCTTCGCAACCCGTTTTTGAGCTTTACAGTTTATTAAACATAAACAGCACATCCACTGGGAAGTGACTGACTTATGAAAAGTTGTCACAATATGAGGGATCGGCAATCCATTTTGACATTGAAAATCACTTTTTCTGTATTCTGGATCAGTGTTAGTTTAGCATAACTGAGACACGATTACAGTTTTTAGGAGTATTTTGTCACAGTTTTTATTTTTCTATTTTTATTTGAAGTTTTAATATTTTTGTGTTTAGTCTTTTTTTATATAAATATTATTTTTTTATAAAATTAAAATTGTATTTCAGTTTTTGTTATTTTAGCCCAGTATGTTGGCACATCAAGTACATGAAAACTAAATTAAATGACAAATGTTGCATTAGCAACTAGCTGAAATAATATATATATATATATGTGTGTATATATATATATATATATATATATATATGTGTGTTTAATCAGCCTAAATGTCTTATAATGCAACAACAGATAATAAAATTAAATACTTAAAATATTTAATTAAATATTAAAATAAAGAAAAGAAACAAATATTACTATAATATTGCAAATGTTTATATATATATATATATATATATATATATATATATAAATAAATTAAGACAATATGTTAAAACAGAAAACAAACTGAATAAGTAGAAATAGAAGAAACATATTTTATTTATACAGTGCTGTCAAAAGATTTTTGCCCCATTCCTGTTTTGTTTTATTTATGCATAGTTGTCACACTTTAATGATTCAGATCATCATCATGTATCAAAAACATAATAATAGGTACATACATTCAAAAATCATGTTTGCTCTATTTTGTAGCTATAATATGATTTGTGAAATTGAAGCTTTAAGTGAAACATAAATAAATCAAAATTATTAATAATTATATAAATTATGCAACCTTCATATATGATATATGCTCATGTGGATTGGTTTGTATTGGAAATTGTGGCATAATTGTCAATCAGTAGGTAGTTAGTCTAATCAGAATACCCATAAACAATCTTATTTATGATTTCAGCCATCGACGATCTTTGTCAGTGAAGGGGTTAAAGGGAAAAAAGCGGTCCAAACCTGCCTGGCACTACGTGGAAAAAGTAATTGCCCCCTAAAATCTAATAACTGGTGCCACCCTTTGCAGCAACAACTGCAATCAAGTGTTTGCGATAACCGAAAACTGGCGATGAGTCTTTCACATCGCTGTGGAGGAATTCTGGCCCACTCTTCTTTGCAGAATTGTTTTAATTCAGTCACATTGGAGGGCTTTCGAGCATGAATGGACTGTTAAAGGTCATGCCACAGCATCTCAATCGGATTTAAGTCCGGACTTTGACTTGGCCACTCCAAAACCTTCATTTTGTTTTTCTTGAGCCATTCAGAGGTGGACTTGCTGGTGTGTTTGGGATCATCGTCCTGCTGCATAACCCAAGTGGTCACAAACTGACAGCCGGACATTCTCCTTCAGGATTTTCTGACAGAGGGCAGAATTCATTCTTCTATCAATTATGGCAAGTCGTCCAGGTCCTGAAGCTGCAAAGCAGCCCCAGCTCATCACACTACCACCACCATGTTTGACTGTTGCTATGAAGTTCTTTTTATGAAATGCTGTGTTGGTTTTACGCCAGATGTAACGGGACACACACCTTCCAAAAAGTTCAACTTTTGTCTCATCAGTCCACAGAATATTTGTCCAAAAGTCTTGGGAATAATCAAGATACTTTTTGGCAAATGAGAGATGACCCTTTGTGTTCTTTTTGGTCAGCAGTGGCTTTTGCCTTGGAACTCTCCCATGGATGCTGTTTTTGCCCAGTCTCTTTCTTATTGTTGAATCATGAACACTGACCTTAATTGAGGCAAGTGATGCCTGCTGTTCTTTAGATGTTGTTCTGGGTTCTTTTATGACCTCTTGGATGAGTCGTCGTTGTGCTCTTGGAGTAATTGTGGTTGGCCGGCCACTCCTGGGAAGGTTCACGACTGTTCACAACTGAAAGAGTTGTTACCTGTAGCAGAAGAACCGCTTCTCAATATTATTCAATTTTTGTGGATAATGGCTCTGACTGTGATTCGCTGGAGTCCCAAAGCTAAAGACAAGAAATGTCTTTATAACCCTTTCCAGACTGATACATGTCAACTATGTATCACATCGCAGCATGATGTGTTGCTCTTTAAGCATGCTTCACTTTGTCAGACAGGTTCTATTTAAGTGATTTCTTCAACAGGTCAGGCAGTAATCAGGCCTGGGTGTGGCTAGTGAAATTTAACTCCGCTTTCTAAAATAATGTGGTTAATTGCAGTTCTTTCATGATTTAACAGGAGGGGGGAATTAATTTTTCACGTAGGGCCAGGTAGGTTCGGACAGCTTTTTTCCCTTAATAAATGAAATTGTCAGTTGAAAACTGCTTTTTGTATTTACTTGCATTATCTTTGTGCAATATTAAAATGTGTTTGATGATCTGAATCTTTTAAGTGTAACAAATATGCAAAAAAATAAAATAAAAACAAGAAGATGCAAAAACCTTTTCACGGCACTGTATAATTGTAAAGTATTGCATGTTTTATTTCAAGAAATTCAAATATTTTTTTATTGTTTTAGTTTAATTTTAGTTAAAGTTTTAGTAATTGATTTTTTTGTGATTTTTGTCTTTTTAAAAATGATTTATTTATTTACTACTTATTTACTATTCTACTTATCTTTTTTCAAATGCTTACACACATTTTCAAAACATTGCCACTTTTTTTTTTTCAAAACTTTACACACAAATCCAAGAATTGCACACACAAAATGCAAAATGCCTCACATCGCTTACAAAATGAAGCACTGCATTCAAAATATCAAACATACCTTAAAAGCAAACATTTGCAAACACCTTTGCCATAATATGAATTATTTTGTTATTTATGTGCGTTACATAGAGAATTGTGCGTTATGTTTCGCAAAAAGTGTTTTATGAAATTGAAAACGGAGTCAAAGGCTGAGAATTAGTGTATGGTTTTGCAGATTTGGTGTGTGCTTCTGGTGTTTGAGTGATAGGTTTCAGAAATTGTGTGACAAGTAAAGATTCTGTGTAAGCAGTTGAAAAAAAAAAACTGTAAAATAAATGAAATTATGCCTAGGCAACTAGATGTTTTCAATTATTATTATTATTATTATATTTTTTAAGAACATATTTTTGTTCGGTTAACTATAAGCCAGTGAGTGGTTGAGTGTATATATATATATATATATATATATATATATATATAT
>NW_015505844.1:358200-359672 GCF_001515645.1 Sinocyclocheilus grahami
TGTATGTATTTATTTATTTGATCATTGATTGACTCATTCATTCATTGATTCATTCGTTTTGGAAAAAAAAGAGGAAAAAGTTTTCAAATGCATAGCCTAAAACTGAAAAATGACATTGAAAACTGAAAAACTATTCATCTTCATTCATTCATCAAAAAAAAAAAAAATCAATCAATCAAGTGAAAATGAAGACAGCAGTTGAGGAAAAAGTATTGATTGATTGATTGATCCATCCATCCATCAATTTGTTTCTTTGCAAGACTCTTATGGTTCAAAATGTTAATCACGTGGTAATTAATTAAACTGAACATAAACAGAATATTTTTTGGAGCAAAAAAAGTAAACATGCAAGCCTTGTTTCTTGTCTTGGTTAGAACCAAAACAATATAATTTACTTATTAAAAAAAAAAGTTCATTCATTCATTCATTAATTCTTAACCTTTTACTTTTTGTTTCACATACATCAGAGATTAGCTTGAAACTTGATGAAAAAACTATCTTGACAGAAAAAAATAGCCAAACTATTTAATGCATTTGAAAAAGTAAAGATTTAAAAAGAAACAAACAAAAATGTTTTAAAATACAAATAACGAAACTTGAAAACTGAAGAAAACTAAATACTACAAACCTAAATTAATTAAGAAATTAAATGTTTAGGCTCAGTGAGTTGCATCTGCAGATATTGATGAATGTTAAAAGGATTTCTAGTGGTATTAATCTGTATTCAAATATCAAGTTTTTTTTTGTTTTTTTTTTTGAGGCACAATAAAAATTAAATAACTTTTAGTGTTTACGCATGCTGAATTCAAGGCCAGTTTTGTGAAATTTGTCAGAAAGTTGATCAATGTACCTCAATTCACCTCATTTGTTATACTGCACTTGAATGAGATTGCACACTTGATGCAATTCATCCATTACAGTCAAGCTTTATTTTTAGGAATATTGTCTCAGTTCTCAAGGACTAGGCTACACTCTGCCATGCATTACATGCCTCCGTTTACTCCACACAAGCACAAATCAAAGAAACAAATAGGAATACCTCGAAAGCTGGTTATTTGTGGTCAATTAGAATGAAATGTTTCCATACGCGGAGAAACAGGCAACAATGATCCAGCATGTGTAAGGCTTATCCCCGTTACCCCTTCCAAACTTATTCAAGTCGAGAATTCAAGCACGAGTTTGAGAACCTGAATTACAGCATTTCTGCAAAAGCCGTAAGCTGTTTCTAAGCCCAACCTTTCCACTTCCCCAGCTCACATGTATCGAGACACACAAACCCATCAATGACTATAGTGATCCTTTCAGAGCAGGAAATGGCTTTACATGCTCCAGAACTGAAAGCACAAGCCATTCTGGTGGAGGAAAATGAAATATTTAAAACTCCCCAATAGCTTTTTCCTAACTGGATTGATGTGGCCAAGCAGTTTCATCTTATCATCACAAACCACACTTTATTGCCTGGACTACCTCAA
>NW_015505844.1:361167-362813 GCF_001515645.1 Sinocyclocheilus grahami
TCTCTCTCTCTCTCTCTCTCTCTCTCTCTCTTCAGTTTTGTCAAGATCATTATGATGAAATTTGAAGAAACATCAAGCAATAAGAATACATTTTCTCAATGCACTTGCAAACCAAATAATATTTTCAAAAACATCTTTCTTTGCACACTAACTCATCAACAATGACTAAATAACTGCATTTTGATTATTCAGTACAATATTTATTATGTCTGAGTGTATTATTTAGAATATAATAATCAGAAACGTACAAAGGGAAAAAAAGAACAAAATAAAAAATAACCAGCATCGTTAATTTTAAATATAGTCATAGATGAGAGAAATGTTTCAGTCTATATACATAAAAAAACAGTGTATGATCAACCACCATATTTGAAGTACAAACTGCCCAATTAATGTACATAATTCTACAGTTTAAGTAGAAGGTGAAAAGACATGAAAACAAGTACATTTAATGTTAATGTGTCAAACATTGATCATCAATTTCCCTTACACAACCCATTGCAAAAATACATGCAAAATAAATAAATACATACATACACATAATAATGAGACACATTGTGTATATTACTTGTATGTATGTATGTACGTATGTATGTGTGTATATTATACATACAAGTATTATACACAATGCATCTCATTATTATTAAACATCTCATTATATTTAAGAAATGAGAGGGTTAAAATGCATTGATAAATGTCATTATTTCTGCCAATGAGTTTCTAAACCACAGTGAAATATAATTAAAGTCACGAATTTCACCCGCATTCGCAGTAAACCTTTGATTACAATATGCTTTCCTGAGAGGAACGTTTAATATATTCTGTGCTGTAGGGACAAGGAGGTTCGAAAATTAGGATTTCACGGTTGATGACTTTGATTCAGATAAACTGTAATCCCTGTTTAAATCCTGCATAATGACTTCACTATTGCATTTTATTGTATTTATAGCTCATTCGCCACAAGACTTGTATAAAATGAGTATTTTTATTCTGAAGTGTACCAAAGTGGTCTAACATAGCAGCAGCACCAGAGGCCTTTGGATCAGTGAACCAAAGCACGGGGATTGACACAAGACGATAATGAAGCTCACGGGTGCATGAATACAGATTAATCCCGTATTGAGTTACACTCAGAGTGCAGAGTGTGTCTGTTTTTGTGTGTGGATGTGTTTGTCTTAGGTTTCAGAAACGACATTCATTTCAAACAATCAGTCTTTAGGGTTAGCTTAGGCTTACAGTCTACAACAATATTCACATCACCCTCTCATTTGTCAGACTTGGCTTGTTAGATAACACCAACCATGCATTATATTTGCTGAATGAGATCCAATACTTGTTTCTTACAAATTTTAGTGTGCTGACTCCAAAAATAGTGCCTGTTTTGCGTAAGCATGTCACACTTTCTCATAAAATATGATGCATTTTGTACCATTTTTGCTTTTGACAACCATATATAAGATCTATGTATAACTATATATGGTATATAAATAGTTATTAACAATTTAAAAGTTATTCTTTCATTTACTTTATAAAAAATCATTAAATATTTCATATGTGAACCATGACATGAGAAAGATGTTTTTTTTTAGATCATATTTTATCATGATTATACTAAAAGGTCTTTTATTTGTAAAAAAAAAATATAT
>NW_015505844.1:362823-366420 GCF_001515645.1 Sinocyclocheilus grahami
ATATATATATATATATATATATATATATATATATATATGAAAAATCAATCAGACGGCAGAAGGTTGTTTTTTTTGTTTTGTTTTTCAGGCAACGTTTTCATCATGCTGATCATTTAGAGGCCTCATAAGTTTGTGCTCTAAGATAGAATAAGCTTCATACATTTCTAAGTTGAACTCCTTCAACTCCAAAAAATTATGTATGCTAAAAAGATTCATATAGAACATTTTGACTCTTGGGTTCTTGAGTTCATCAGAAAAATCTCCACAGAGATGAAATGCTTAAGGTTCCGTAATTAAGTTCTGGCTCTGAAATCATGCATAGTTTTTATTTATTTTTTTACTCATTTCTTTCGGAGAACAATAAAAATAAAGTGCAATGCTGTGCTCCCAGTTTGTCAGAGAGAAACTTGCTGAAACCATCTCTAAGGTGTTGCAGTCTATATATTTTCTGCTGAAGAGGGCTATTGGTGTCACCCCCGCCTGCAAAATAGAAAGAGGAAAACAGATTGCTCAAGCCACTCCCATGCATTTGATCATGAGCGCCCTATTCAGAAAAACAGAAAAGAAGCCGCTTTGACAGTTTGGAGGACAACTTTCTCAGACTGTTGCGTCTCATCTTTCAAAAGGCACAACAATGCCTTTCAGGCTGGCTTTACCTCAACAGCTGGGGTTGTAAATTATTCTTCCGACTTACACCATGTACTGGCTTCTTTCCACTTCTGTGCCCTCTTTTCTCTCCGTGTCTTTCTTTTCTTCGAACAAAACCCTACTCAGCAACCTGGCAGAGATCACAGGTGGAGGGGTAATGAGATACATTTGCTTTCCTGTGCTCAGCTATACCTGGCGTGGAGAGAGATGTAATTCATTATTGAGTAGACCCTGGAGACTGTTGTTGAGGGGGAACTGTGCGAGTGAGCGACGGGACGAGAGATAGCGGCATCGTAGAGTTGGTGGAGAAGATCGCTAGATAGACAAAGTGACTGGTCGATTTGCTCATTCATTGTCATTCATTTCTATACACAGAATTTGTCAGTGATATCAATGTGGATGACAGAATCCAAAGCCAGGCACATAAAATAAGGTGAGACCCATGTCCCAGCTCACAGGAAACATTGTCAGAACGTTCTGGCAAGGTTCTGTTATGAACAAATATTCTTCCAGTACCTTTAATGGAATGTTCGTTCAAAATGATCTGGTCTTCAATAACGTTTTCAACATGTTAGCATAAAAAATGTTATTTATACATCATTCATGGAAAGTGTTTTTTTTTTTCTTTTTTTTTTTCAGAAACAGTTTAATAAGGGTTATGCCCAACATACTTTAGTATTCTATTAAACGGGTCTCGCCGCTTCCGGTTCGAGCATTTTGCACATGCTTTGCTAAATATGAAGCTGTTTTTCTCAAGATGCCTTCAAAGTAGATACAGAAATGATCATAACCAATGTCCATCACATATAAGGATTGATATCTAAAAGTTTTTTCTTTTCACTAACATTTAGATATAAAAATTTTATAAAACGTCAACAATGAAAACAGCTTGCTTGATTAAGTGATTACCCTAAAAGTCCACAGATATTGCCGTTATTTTATACTTCTGTTAATACGTTCTCTGTCAAGCAGAAGCGATGAGACCTGTTTTCCGGATTTGGTCAGGTGACGTTCGACCCTATTGGGCGTTTGTCTAACTTTTTTTTTAAATGTTAATGCTAGTTTCAGTTGGTTCAGAGAACATTCAAAAGTAACTTCCCAGAAGTAACCAAGAAAAAAAAAATAATAATTTAATTTCCAAAAGACTGTTTTTGAATATTTAGATACATTTTATTTTATTTTATTTTATTTTTACTTAATAGGAACCCAAGCAAAATGTTCATTATTTTTTTTTTTTATATATAGAATTTTATTTATTTATTATTATTATTTTATTATTTAATTTTTTTTTAACTTGCTTGACCTTTTTTTGCATGCCATACGTGAGACACAAGGGCAATGGTCCAAGTTGTCTTCTGTCGCATATTTACAAAGAAAACTACACAATCCAAATCCTTTCATTATCTATTTCTATCATGTTGTCTTTCTCTCTCACACACACACACACACACACACACACACACACACACACACCATTCATGGAATGTTTTTTTTTTCTAGACGTCATGTTCTTAGTCTAACTGTTTAGTTACCAACATTCTTCAAAATATCTTTGCTTGTGTTCAACAGAAAAATTTAACTTGTATTTATAAACTTGAGGGTTTATAAATTATTACAGAAAAAAAGTATATATTATTATTTTTTTCAACTTTCTGTTGACTATAAGTAAATGTGCAACTTCATGCAAACTAGCAGTTATTTAAATATTAGTATACTGTCTGTTTAATAAGTGCTAACACTTTATTTTGATTGTCCCCCAGCACACATTCTACTGACTATAAGTAACTTTGCAAGATCATGTCAACTTGTTCTACTAATCCTAACCTAACAGTCTACTAATACTCTAGTGAGAGTTAGTTCACATGTAGATCTTAGTCTAACTGTTTAGTTACCAACATTCTTCAAAATATCTTTGCTTGTGTTCAACAGAAAAATTTAACTTGTATTTATAAACTTGAGGGTTTATAAATTATTACAGAAAAAAGTATATATTATTATTTTTTTCAACTTTCTGTTGACTATAAGTAAATGTGCAACTTCATGCAAACTAGCAGTTATTTAAATATTAGTATACTGTCTGTTTAATAAGTGCTAACACTTTATTTTGATTGTCCCCCAGCACACATTCTACTGACTATAAGTAACTTTGCAAGATCATGTCAACTTGTTCTACTAATCCTAACCTAACAGTCTACTAATACTCTAGTGAGAGTTAGTTCACATGTAGATACTTACAGTCAACAGAACGTCTAAAGTATGACTACAGTAAATGTTCACAGAACATACTTTTGTTAGCCAGGGTCAGCTTTCCAACAACAATGCAGGTATTTGCATTTGTGTAAATGTGAATGGTGCTGCCCTGAAAGACTCTGAGGGACAGAGACGTGTGTGTGCGCGTGTGTGTTTGCTAGGGAGACAGTGAGTGTTTATCAGCCAAAGAGAAGGTGAGTCGTTAAGTGGTTATGTATTCCAGACGGCCTCTGTCCCCTGGCCGTGCTGTATTCATGAGATAGCATGAGCACTTATAAATGGATCAAAGGACAAAACCAAAGGCATTGCTCATGAAACCCTGTAGAGAAGCTCCTGTTTACAGCCCGAGTGCCCCATCTCCACGTTTACCTTGACCTGAATAAAGCACGCACCTGATTAAGGTGCTTGTTATGGCCCGATACCAGCCGTACCATTGAAATGCCCCTTAAGAAAGAAAAATCTCAAATGACATCTATTTAGATTTCCCCTTGACAGTAATGAGATGAAATAGAGGACAAACTGAGGCTTTAGCTCCCACTTCTCAGATTTCTCTCTTAAGAAAAAGAAACCCTTTGTTTCAGAGGAGATCTCAACAAAGGGTGCTCACGTTTGCTAAGACACCAAAAAGTGTCTGCAAGAGTTTTTAATCACCTTAAATATGTCTTATCAAAATCAACATCTGTGCCAAAGTTACTAAAG
>NW_015505844.1:366430-368176 GCF_001515645.1 Sinocyclocheilus grahami
GAATATTATACAGTAGGTTTTATAGGGTTAAAAATAACACTTGTAACATAGCTCCATTATGTCCAAGAGCTATGAAAAAGCAATACAAATTTCCTCTGGGGACATGCACAGGAAATTTACATGTGACAAATTTGATAAATTCTGTCCAATATGACTAAATCGTGGCTCCAAATGACAATACTTCAACAGCTGAATCACAGACACTTTGGATGGATGACTTGTGGCTGTGTGGGCTCGTCTCTGCCAGTATGAATGACTTATAGGACTAGAGGAACAGATGGGTTGTGGGAGACATTCTCGAGAAGCCAGAGCGAGAAATAACGAGAAATGCAAAGAGAAAAGACTAAATGAGTGGGACACCAGCAAGGCAAATCTCACTTAAAGATACAGGAAACAAGCAGCATCTTGCCCACGATAAACCTTGTTCTCATTGTCACCGTGGGTAGAAAATATCTCGATCCTAGCAGCTCGCATCCATTTGACTGCACCAAAATACGGCGGCTTTCTGTGGCAGGACAGAATAACAGTGAGGAAATAAACGTACATTGGGAGGACATGTCACAAAGATAACTCAGAGGGGAGATGCATCATGGGGAACACAGGAGAAGATCCGGGACGCTGACAGTCAAAGGAGAGAACAAACATCGGAGCATAAAGAGTAGCAGCCGAGCCGGTAGCAAAGCATCATGGGGATTGGCTGACAGGATGTAGAGGGAGATCATTAGAGATGATAGAGAAATGGAACAGGGACGCTGAGAAGAAAGACAAGGGAGGAATGGAGACCAGGGGTGGACTCAAAGAGAATAGATGATTGTGGAAGAGCAGATCAGTAGGGTTTGGATCGAGCTCTGATCACATTTTAGGGCTTTTCAGCTTCTGTGTTCCATTTCCATGCACGCTTATGACTTTGGACATGTCACAAAGATAACTCAGAGGGGAGATGCATCATGGGGAACACAGGAGAAGATCCGGGACGCTGACAGTCAAAGGAGAGAACAAACATCGGAGCATAAAGAGTAGCAGCCGAGCCGGTAGCAAAGCATCATGGGGATTGGCTGACAGGATGTAGAGGGAGATCATTAGAGATGATAGAGAAATGGAACAGGGACGCTGAGAAGAAAGACAAGGGAGGAATGGAGACCAGGGGTGGACTCAAAGAGAATAGATGATTGTGGAAGAGCAGATCAGTAGGGTTTGGATCGAGCTCTGATCACATTTTAGGGCTTTTCAGCTTCTGTGTTCCATTTCCATGCACGCTTATGACTTTTTCTGGATGTAGATGTGTGCGCGGTAGGGTTGGTGTCCGGTTACTGTCACAGAGGGTTCTGAACCATGTCTAGGTAAACAAGATTCTTGTGAGAATCAGTTGGAATCGGTCTCCTTGGCTCACATCAAAGAATTACCCTGGAGGAGGATTGCAGCCCAATACAGCGCTGAAAGATGTGGGAAATTCTTCGCTCCTCAAGGTTGCTCACTTGTCCCTGATAAACATGGGGTGAAGTCCATTTTTTTTTTGTTATGTCAAGAAATTCCAAATCTTTTGTCTTCAATAGGACACAAACGGTTCAGATAATGACCTCCATGCACCTCTATATATAACCATATTTCCATGTTGCTTGTGCTAGTAAATGGCTTTTTAAATAAGAATACTTCCCAAACCTGGAGAATAACAATGGTGTGGTCCATTTAGCAGTCATAAAATAAAAGAACATTTAAATTGTTTATTTTGTTATTATTTTCATACAC
>NW_015505844.1:368186-379200 GCF_001515645.1 Sinocyclocheilus grahami
AAATATGTCTTATCAAAATCAACATCTGTGCCAAAGTTACTAAAGTTGCAAGAATTACCAGTGTTTTATTTTATTTTATTTTATTTTATTTTATTTATTATTTTTTTATTTTATTATTATTTTTTTCTATTTTTATATTATAATTATTACATATTCTCTTTTGGGCCATGATTGTGAGTAAATGGTGACACAATTGCCATTTTTTGGTTGGTGAACTATACCTTTTAATAATTTGTCTTATTAATGTCAGATGACCCACGTAGGTCTGGGGCAGGGCAAGTGCGTTAAACGCATTAATAATTTCAATGCGTTATTTTTCACCGTTATTAATTAATCTAATTAACGCGTTAAATTACCAGCCCTAATATATATCCCATTTCACCAAGACATACACATTGTAGTATATAAAAATGTACTTGTTTGTCTAAAGCTCACTTTTGTTTTAGATCATTAGATGTGACATTATGGTGCCTTGAAACATTAGAAGATACTTTAATACAAAAAATACCAAAAACTGTCAGTTAAGTCATTGACTGAGTGGACAGTGAGGCAGGTTTCAGACTCAAACTAAATGTGAATGGAAAGATATAAAGGTCACGTTATTTTTATGCCTGTATCATTTCATATTGCTGCTATTCAAACACCATTCTTCAGTGATAGGCTGAACATGTGGAGAACTGCCAACAAAATACATTTGATATGAATTTAAGAGGTATCAAATAAATATTTCATTCAGCTGAAAGAATGTCTGGGTTTATCTTTGATCACCCTTCATCTTATTCACCCATGTGTTTCGAATCTCTGTTATCCCAGTGTGAGACAGTAAGGAATGCGAAAATACAAATAGCTTTAAGAAATATATATTTAAAAATATGTTCTTATCACATTATTGATTTCACTTCATCATCAAAGTTAATCCCAAAAAATTGCTTTCTTTTGAGGAGGGGGGGATTGTTTGGAAGTTGCTTAAAGGTTGGACTGTCATAACTAATATATCCCATTTCACCAAGACATACACATTGTAGTATATAAAAATGTACTTGTTTGTCTAAAGCTCACTTTTGTTTTAGATCATTAGATGTGACATTATGGTGCCTTGAAACATTAGAAGATACTTTAATACAAAAAATACCAAAAACTGTCAGTTAAGTCATTGACTGAGTGGACAGTGAGGCAGGTTTCAGACTCAAACTAAATGTGAATGGAAAGATATAAAGGTCACGTTATTTTTATGCCTGTATCATTTCATATTGCTGCTATTCAAACACCATTCTTCAGTGATAGGCTGAACATGTGGAGAACTGCCAACAAAATACATTTGATATGAATTTAAGAGGTATCAAATAAATATTTCATTCAGCTGAAAGAATGTCTGGGTTTATCTTTGATCACCCTTCATCTTATTCACCCATGTGTTTCGAATCTCTGTTATCCCAGTGTGAGACAGAGTAAGGAATGCGAAAATACAAATGGCTTTAAGAAATATATATTTAAAAATATGTTCTTATCACATTATTGATTTCACTTCATCATCAAAGTTAATCCAAAAAAATTGCTTTCTTTTGAGGAGGGGGGGATTGATTGGAAGTTGCTTAAAGGTTGGACTGTCATAACTCAAAAAGCAGGTCATAAAAATTACTCTTGAAATATTTGGATAAGAAATGTTCATACTAAGAAACATTCAAATTGAGATTTAATTAATTAATTCATTCATTAGATCGTCTGTTCGTTCATTCATTCATTCATTTAGAACGGAACAGATCAGAACCTATTTAGAGAAAGCATTCCATCACTTGCTCACCAATGTATCCTCTGCAGTGAATGGGTGCCGTCAGAGTCCAAACAGCTGATAAAAACATCATAATAATCCACAAGTAATATACACCATTCCAATCCATCAATTAATGTTTTGTGAAGACAAAAGCTGCATTTTTGTAAGAAATAAATCTATATTTAAGACATTTTAACTTTAAATGTTCAAAAGTCCATAATAATAACGCTTCCTCCAGTGAAAAAGTCAATTTCCTCACATCAAAATCCACCCATATATTTGTTTAGAGCTGTTTTGGCTTGTAAACAGTGTTTGATTTGTGCATATTTCTCTCCTGATTCTGACCAGACAACTTTTTCACTAACGAAAGTAATAGAGCTAGAAGCAATGGTTTGTAGCTAAAAATGTCTTAATGTTGGATTTGGTTCTCACAAACATGCAGCTTTTCACTTTTCAAGCTGTTAACTGATGGACTGGAGTGGTGTGGATTACCTTTGGTTTATTGTGATGTTTTTTTATCAGTTGTTTGTACTCTCATTCTGACGGCACCCATTCACTGCAGAGGATCCATTGGAGAGCAAGTGATGGAATACTACAGTTCTCCAAATCTGTTCCCATGAAGAAACAAACTCATTTGCATATTGAACAGCCTGAGGGTGAGTACATTTTCAGCGAATTTACATTTTTGGCTGAACTATTCCTTTAAGCCTCAGTTTGTTTCTCTGTTTAGTCTTATTACAGTCAAGAAGAAATATTTAGATATTAAAGAGATGTTGTCTATGGGTCGTCACAGTGCATGAAATATATGCATAATTATTTCTGATTTTCTCATATATTGTATATAATGCTGTGGCAAGTAGCAGCACCAGAGTATTTTTGGAAGGAGAAAGAAAATAGAGGTGCGTCACCTGAAATGTTGATGACAATCAACAAGGCCTGCATGACACCTCGCCGGAAAACTTTTGATTGCTTTCCAATTCCGGTTTGCATTCGGACTAATCATCCACATCCTTTGTTTAAGCGGGACATTCTGTCATGCTGTGAAGATCCATGAGGGAAGTATTTGCTTTCTCTCTCGCTCACTCTCTGTATCTCATATACTCAGTTTTGTTTCGGTGGCATTAACATACAGAACTGCATTATGGATGTAGACAAGTGCTGCGAATAAATGTGAAGTTGAACACAGCTCATAATCTGTGGCCTGCAGTTTAAGTGTCCATCTTCATTTCGCTCCAGGCATGTGACATGCTTATACGACTATAAGTGCATTTGCATCGGCTGTGTGGATGCATTAAAACAGAGAATACAAATTAGATGCCACCGTATAAAAAGTGCGGCAGAAATATGTGCCTGGGAATTACAAAGCCTTGCTTTGTGCATTTATAACTGCTTAAATAATTCATATAGGATTCTGGTGAGTGAATCTAACAAAAAACAGATCATTTATCACATAATAATGATCATGATCATGATAACAAAAACAGCAACAACAACAATAATAATAATAATTTGATATAAAATAATAACGTATTAATACTGATGCAATAATCATTATTAATAATTACTATCGATATAATAATACATTATATACATCAGTGCCTATTTTAAGAACTTTTGTTTTTCCGTTTTATTTTACTGTAAAATTATTTTTATAATGCTTATTTTTAATACGCTAATTTTAAAATTAATTTTACTGAAAAAAAATGCTGCACTAAAATATGTTATTTAAAGGTAATCAGCAAAAAATAGTGCAAACGCTACAACAAATACTTCAATTTGATTTATTTGTTTATTTGCTTGTTTGTTTGTAGAAGTCAACATTGGTATTTGTATTCCATATTTATTTATACCCCCCCCCCCCCCCACGTCACTGCTATGAGAATATTTTTCTTGCAGTACAGCAATGCAAATTGTCAAAAAATAGTCACAATGCAAAACTAATATTTAATTTGATCTTATTTATTTATTAAGTCTTATTGTATTAATTTTGTCCTTTTATTCAATTTTTCAACTTAGTTTTGATGCTTAATACAACATTCTTGGTCCCATTCTTTGTAAGTTTCCAGTTCACCTTATGTATATTGTTCGATATATTGTAGAAGTAAGCATTAGTATGTTTCTCCCACCTTGCCCTAGATACACATCGAGGCATTTTCCTGTCACTGTAGGCCTAATCTGCAGACTAGTTTACAGTGTCTGATGTGTAGTTCTCTACAGGGACAAAGGCTCAAACACGTGTAAATGAAATATGTGACATTTCCCAAGGGCCAGAGGAAGTTGTCTTAAAAGAGCAATCAATTTTTCCCTCAATCCAGAGAGGCCAAACACAATGAAAGTACTCACTCATTGTCTTTCACCTTAATTAAGCAATCCATCATGCGACTGACTGAGAAAAAGGAAAAAGGGGGAAAAAAGAGTTTCTAAGAGGAAGAGGAAGTTATTTAAACGGAATGTGCTGTGTAATGGTGCGGCAATAGTTTGAAAAAAAACCAATGAACAAATGTTTAAGGGATATGCTATGTTAAATGTTGCCAATACACTGTATCTGTACTGTACTCAAGAGACATACGACTTGTGTACTATTTTCAAAGCCATGCAATACCTACACAAAAAAAAACTGGCGTCGAAACAATTTTTGTTTAGAAACCGCTAATAAATTTCACAATTAATTACAAAGAAAAAGCTAGGAATGCAATTAATTAATTGAATATGACATTTTGAAGTTGAAAGACTGTACTAGTGTTTTCTTTTAAAACCTACAATAATATTTGCTATGTTTACAACTTCAAAAAAAACAAAAAAAAAACGGTGAATTGGCTCTCACGTGTCTTGTGAACAATTGTGATAAATACATATAATAATACAATGATATTAAAATACAAATAGTCATATATTTTGTGAGCTCCATTCCAGTTTATTCTGTAAAGTCTTGGGAAGTTAATTAATTAGTAAAATAATTAATCATTAATTTCGGGGGATTCATTTTCCATAAATACACAGTTTAGGTAAATATACAAGTACTGTACAAAAATAATTGAATTAATTAAGAAACAAATAATTGAATTAATTGATATTTGAATGTAATTGTACATGAAAATTATATATATATAAATAACAATATTTCATACATATCATAAATGAAATAACTTTAATAATAATAATAATAATAATTATTATTATTATTATTATTATTATTATTATTATTATTATTATTATTATTATTATGTGTTTGTGTGTTTGTTTCTTCCTTTATTTTATTTTTTTATGTTTGGATTATGTCAGATTGCTAGTAAAATATTTAGGGCACAGGAGACAAAAAGGTCGGAAAGAACAGCCTTATTTATTGGCTTCAGAACAGGGTCAGATTGTATATTTGACTGGGTCATTGTAGGTCATCTTTTATTATTGAGTCATTGCAATGTTAATCTGACCTTGTGCTTGCAGTCATTGCAACCATCCTGAGCTTCAGTTCTTCAGTGCAATGAAGCAGGTTTTCTTGGACTATTTCCATCCAATTTGTTTTTCTCCTAAAGATCCTTCTCACAAACAAAATGCAAGCTCACTTACCTCCATCATACTTTAAAGTTGGATTGGTGTTCTTTGTCAGATGTGCTTCACACATTTGGGTAATATAATCATAATATCAGTAAAATCTCTTTCATGAGTGATTTTTTATTTTTTTTATCTGACTGCCCAGAGTAAAGACGTTTTTGCATAAAATGTGCCGAGTTGAAGATGCATATGAAATGTTGAAATTATTGCATAATGTTTGCTTTTTCCACACACTATTATTAACATTCAGTGCATATTTCACAGTATGCAGTTAGCACGCTATTATTCCATTTCCAACATAGCGCCAATCTCATCTGACAGCAGAAGCATCTCCTTCATTGCAACTGGGTCACCATTACGGTTTATGGCAACTCCAGATGGTTCTTTTTGATCAATGGTTTCTTTTGTGCCACCCTCCAATACAAGCTGTTATGTGTTGCAGGGCTCTTTATGTGAGTGACTGGAGCACTTTCACTCCATTCTCACTTGCTGAACTCTGTAGCTCCTTCAAAGTGACTCTCCGCGGCTCCTCTCACAAGTCTCCTCCTCGTTCATGCCGAGGGTTTGGAGACATGACCTTTTCTAGGCAGTGTCTGGGTGGTTTGATACAGCATCCTCTTCCTGATAACACAGCCAGCACTGACCATTGGGGCATCTGAAGACTCAAATGCCTTTTATTTTAGTAATTTTTGTATATTTATTCACTTGGCAGACACTTTTATCAAGGCACACATGCTTTACGGGTATGTGTGACCTTGGACGCTCTAGCAGTTGAGCTACAGGTACAGCGACAGGAACACGATTTATATATTAATTTCACTGTATCACAAACGTCTTTTGACTGCTCTTTAGTCTTCACTTTCACAGCTGTCCTTCAGTTTCACAACATGAATAATGATCCCTTAACTGTCGTGTTTTTACACAGGAAAATGTGGGAGTTATTTTAATGGTTCACAGTCATAAGGCAACTATCTAGTAGTAATGTAGATCTATCTATCTGTCTGTCTGTCCGTCTGTCCATCTGTCTCTCTTATCTACCTATCTATCTGTCTATCCATCTATCCTTCTATCCATGTCTATCTATCTATCTATCTATCTATCTATCTATCTATCTAGACAGACTCCAGAGATTCATGTGTGTTATTGCATGTAACTGTAATATTGCAATTGGTTGATGTTACCTTTTGAGATTTATAATCCAAGAGTTGAAGTACCTGCTTGCTGGCAATGTTTATTATTAATAACGCTGTTAATATTATGTTGCTTGATACTCTATGAACCTTGGTGTGGCTTCATAGTGTGACATTAGTAAAGCCAACCAAGAAAAATGACTGGTGTCAGATGTATAATAGAATAATATATACATGTATACATAATGTATAAACTTTGCAACATGCATATGGAATTTTGCCATTAAATATGCCATTTATATCCCATTTTCTCCTCTTCAGCATGATATTTACTACCGAGCGTTGTGCTTATGTTGATATTATAATATGCACAGATATTTAGGGAGATTATTTTAGGCTGTTGCATTTTGTTATGTTGCTGTTTGCTGTCTGTTTTGACTTGCCATCCGGAGATTCGATATGGCAGGATTTTACAAGCAATGTGATACAACAATTTGAACAAACTGGCATCATCTTGTCACCCTGATGAGCTCCCCGGAGATCAGCGTCACTCTTTGATCCTTTTTTCCGAGTCCAAACGGATGCTGAGAGTAGATGGCGGTGTCCTGAAATAGTCTGAGCTCAAAGTTTCCCATATCATCCAGCCTTTCAACCCTTAGCTGCTTAGAAAATAAGTCGTTATAACGAGAAAACAAGAAGGGAAAAAAATAATAATGCATGGCCGCTTAGAACTTCCGTACAAATCAGCATTTTCAAGAAACATTTCATATTGTTATCAATATTGAAAATAATTGTGCATTTATTTATTTATTTATTTATTTATTTATTTATTTATTTATTAATGAGAAAATTAAGTCGTTATAACGAGAAAACAACTCTCGTTATGTCGATATAACGAGAAAATAAGTCGTTATAACGAGAAAACAACTCTCGTTATGTCGATATAACGAGAAAATAAGTCGTTATAACGAGAAAACAACTCTCGTTATGTCGATATAACGAGAAAATAAGTCGTTATAACGAGAAAACAACTCTCGTTATGTCGATATAACGAGAAAATAAGTCGTTATAACGAGAAAACAAGAAGGAAAAAAAAATAATGCATGGCCGCTTAGAACTTCCGTACAAATCAGCATTTTCAAGAAACATTTCATATTGTTATCAATATTGAAAATAATTGTGCATTTATTTATTTATTTATTTATTTATTTATTTATTTATTTATTTATTTATTTGTTTGTATGTTTGTTTCTTTCTTTTTCTTTCTTTCTATCTTTCTTTCTTTGTTTGTTTGTTCATGGAAACTCTGATATCTTTTTCAAATATTTTTTTATAAATAATGGAAAGTTCAAATGCAAACATGTTACAACGGTAGACATTGTAAACAGACTTTGTGTTCACAGTTATGAGTATGACACAAACATGACATTTCTGAATAAAAAATAAATATATATATATTTTACTTATATCAAATATATTTGAGGAAATATGATGAGCAAAAAAAAAGTGCATTGAAGGCTACAAGAGGGATTCGATATCGGCAGATACTCAATATTCAATATTCAATATTCAGACCGGTGGCACAAAAAAAAAAGAATCTGATGGGGAAGTCCCTAGTTACTGTCTTATAATTTAATATGTCCTAGCTCAATAAAAGTGAAATTCTTCAGAAAAAAAAATTGAACAGTGGTGTACATATAATATAATATATATAATATATTGATATATATAAAAAGTTGACTTTTGATTATTTAAAGTCAATAAAAATGTACCTGAAATTATATATTATGTCTTGTATATTATATACTATATATATATATATATATATATATATATATATATATATATATACATACATACATTATATTCCTCATACATTATATGTATTATTCTGGTGACATGATGTCCACTCAGAGAAAATAAAAAAAAAACAAATATGATTTTGCAGTTGTTTCCTCTAGACCGTATTGAGTTCAATGCAGAAAGCAAATTTTGATTTTTACTTAAATCTACATCTTCAGGTGTTTTTATCAATTTCATATTTCATAGTACATTTATATATAAACTAATATATTAACCTTGTATATATATAATAAATTATCTAATATATTAACCTTGCTGAAATTTATCAAAACACCCAAATAAGTAGATTTAAGTAAAATTCTCAATTTGCTTTCTGCATTGAACTCAATACTGTCTAGAGGAAACAACTGCAAAATCATATTTGTGATTTTTTTTTATTTCCTCTGAGTGGACATCATGTCACCAGAATAATACATATACTGTATGAGAAGTCTTGTTACCTTATTTATTGAAACACGCTGGTCCTCTGCTGAATGTAGCACTTATGTAATGTTTTTTTTTTTACTTTCCCCTCTGAGTCAGGAAGGTCTCTGCTCTGCTTGCTGCTAAGCAAGTGTGCCACAAAGACATGAAAAGATTCTGGCCATAGATGTGGAGGGATGGAGAAGTCTATGGACTGCGGTAGGTGGAGCTGTAGGCGGCTGCTCTACATCCTGTGGTTTCCATCTGTCTGCACACTGCTGTCCACTGCCTGACTGGACTACAGCCTGGTCACTTCACAACACCTGAACAAACCAATGCAGAATCAACTAGTCTGACTCAGAAGTCATATGGGGGCTGTTGCGCTTCACACTATGTGATTGATACAGCAGAGCCACTGAACAAGACTCATGAGCTAAACTCACTTCCTTCATGTGGGCAGAAGTCATAAGTTGGCTCATTCATCACTGTGAATTGAACTGGCCCCCATTATAGAACTATTAGTAGCAGTAGTAGCATTTATTTGGTTTTCGGTAATAGAAATAAAGCTTATAAAAAAAAAGAAATTATAAACATATATTTAAAAAACGAAGAAATTTTAAGAAATATCCCCTTAAAAAACAAATACAATAGTTTAATCTAAAGTACTAAAATTATTAAAACTAGCTAAATAGAAGAGCAAATAAATAACTAAAATAATACCTCAAAATCATAAGAAAATTGATGTCAGCACATTGTCAGCACATTCATTTTAATTCCACAAAATTCCCTCTTTGACTTCTCAAACTCTCTCCACAAAGTCCTGCACTTGACCTCTGAACGAGAGACTTCTCTCCATTACCAATGATTCCCAATGATCTGAACGCCCTTTTCTACATTGTGTTTTGAAAGGAGTTAGAAAATTGGAGGACATGGACTAAGTGTCCTCGACTGCTCACCTGAAGGTCAAGCAGTGAAAGCCTGTTGCAATCTGAAATAACCGCATGGAATTATCATATCGTTCGCCGTGTGTTTTGGTGGAGGCGTTAAAAGTTAAACAAGTGCAATGAGAGGTTCACAGAGAGCTTGTCCTTGCAGGCATTTGCCAATAAGTATGCTTCAGTGAGCCTTGAGTGCTTGACTGTGAATTGTGGGATTACCTTTATGTACAAAAAGAGAAGACGGGAAAAAAAGAAATGATCAGGACAAAACACTGAAGATAAATCCGACTTTGGTAACTCGTCTGGAACAAGAAGGCATTGTTGATAAGAATTGCCTTCCAACAGGCCAAACTGAGGAAAGATGTAGGCTACACAATGTTTAACCTTGCTGTTTTCTGTTGAGATTAAGAGATTTATATCAAGAATAAGAATACAAATAAGAATTATTATTATTATTATTATTATTATTATTATTATTATTATTATTATTATTATTATTATTATTATTATTGGACGAATCTCTCAGCTGATTTTTTTATCAAATGTAGTAGCCTTCCCAAGACATTCTGAGTGCACTTTTCACAAACAAACAGTAAATAAACATTAATATTATATAACACAAATTTCATGTTATCATGTATAATGTTTGAGTCTAGCTCGTTTTGAATCTGTAACATACTTTAATCTCCCATACTGAAGTTAACTGGCTTCATTTGCATCACCCATCACCTTCACACTAAGGCTAATCTGATAAAATGATGAGTAAGTAGAAACAAGCTGGAGACAATTAACTTTACTAACAGCTGCAATTACTCGCCCTGGGTGTATTTTTCTATGCATGCACACAGATGACATATTTATGGCGCCTCCATGGAACACGTTTACATCATGGCTCCTTGGGGCCAAAACACCTCTCAGCAGCTCTCCTCACATCTCTCCTACAGACCCAAAGCACAAAACAACAATGCTGAAGCAATGCTGCGGATGCATTATAAATGACCCTGTACAACCTCCACTTTTCAAAGAAATATTAGCATACAACACAACACAAGATACTTGTGTTGTATTCCTAGGGTTAATTTTTGTTTTAGAGGAAGATTCCCCACAATGTTTTACATAATGTGTAATGAAATGTAAAGGGGAAATCACAATTTAGATGTCTTTGATTACTCAATTGTCTCTTCTTGACAACAAAACATAATAATAATATTAATAATAATAATAATAATAATAATAATAATAATAATAATAATAATAATAATAATAATAATAATAATAATAATAATAATAATAATAATAATAATAATAATAATAATAATAATAATAATAATAATAATAATAATAATAATAATAATAAT
>NW_015505844.1:380609-421564 GCF_001515645.1 Sinocyclocheilus grahami
ATTATTATTATTATTATTATTATTATTATTATTATTATTATTATTATTATTATTATTATTATTATTACAAATATACTGCATATAAATATAAAAACTGTTCAGTAACATTTAACTCTTTATTGTGTAATGTATTATAAAAGTAATACTTTGCAATTTGTACTTGCCAATAATAATAATAATAATAATAATGATGATGATGATGATGATACTACTACTAATCCTACTTCTACTACTACTACTACTACTACTAATAATAATAATAATAGAAAATATAGTATAAAAATATGTCCAATAAAGTTAAACTCTTTATAGTGCATTTTAGGTATATGTACATTTTATATCATTAAGTTGTATTATGTACACATTATATCAGCCATTTTCTATTGAGAAACGTTCTATCTTGTCCATGTGGCACTTGTATTTGAAAGGCATTTCAGTTGTGGACATCATAAAATCTTAAAACTCGCAGTTTTAGGCATTATGAATTCTGATTTATAAGGGTCTTTCTCATAATCCCCTGTGGGCAGTTAGATAAATGTCATTGAGAATAACTATTTAATATAAAATTGTCATTCTGAAAAGAGGTCTTTGTAACCCTTACCCACCTCAAATGTATATATAATAGGGCCTTTTGGGGTAACAGGACACATAGGCCTTTATTTCTCTACTGTAATGTCTTCATAATATATGCTAAAATATTAGGTTGATCTATTAGTCTTATTATTTTAACATTATTGCTCATACTGCATGCACATAAACACAGAAGTAATTAGGGATAACCAACAACATCCCTGTTTATTTCTTATTTGAGTTAATTCATTCATTGAAAGCAACAGTGGCCTCAAAAACTATTTGCTAAATGCAATGACATTGATACCTTTTTAATATATCAAAAAAGATATATGATATATTATATTAAAGCCAGACCATTTATTTCAGCTGACAATTATTATTTTTTTTTACATTTTTCATTATTGCTATTTTGAAAAGCATGAATGCACACGATTTCTAACCTAAACCAAACAAGCTGGAAATGTGCTTTCATGAAAAGAAAAGAACAAAAAACGCGTCTTCCGTAATTATGTCCCATGGTTGGCGTTCGCTTTGTACTCTAGTGGACCAAATGTGCCCCATTTTAAAGTAATCCATTTCATGGGCAGATTTCCAGGAACAAATTATGCCTGCTAAATAAAGACACCTGTATGAAAATAATTCATAGACGTCTCTTTTTTATAAGGTTGTGTTGGATGCTGCCATTTTGCCATGTCTTTATATCTTCAGAAATAGAGAAAAAAATGTATAAAGATCCCCCATAAGATCATATCAAAATATTTCAAGCAAAACATAGGACATATAGTTTTCATTAACCTAAAGGTTAATATGCACTTTCCATCTTGTTATAATGAAATCCTTTTAGTTAATGCAAGGAATAGTTCACCCAAAAATGAAAATTTGCTAGAAATATACTCACTCTCGGCCCATTCAAGATGGAGATGAGTCTGTTTCTTTATCACAACATATTTTAGAAATGTAGCATTACATAACTTGCTCACCAATGGATCCTCTGCAGTGAATGATAGTCCAAATTAGATAAGAGTCCAAACGGCTGATAGAAACATCCCAATAATCCACAAGTAATCCACACCCCTCCAGTCCATCAATTAACATCTGGTGAAGAGAAAAGCTGTGTGTTTGTAAGAAACAAATCCATCATTCAGAGGTAAATTCAAACCGTTGGTCTGAAACAGGAGAGAAATCTGCACAGATCAAGCAAAAACAGTCTAAAACAGTTCTAAACAAATTTGTATTTTGATGTGAGAGGATGGAGTTTTTATTATGGATGATAGACTTATGGTTTACATATTAATTATTGTGATGTTTTTATCAGTTGTTTGGACTCTCATTCTGACGGCACCCATTCACTGCAGTGGATCCATTGGTGAGCAAATGATGGAATGCTACATTTCTCCAAATAGTATCAACCTATCATTTTGATTCGTTTTTCCAAAGGTTCATAAGGTTCTGCAGAAATGGAATGACCAAATATGCTCATGATTTATTCCGCAATATTGCTGGCTTTCTTGGCAAGCTCTACTGAATGGGTAGGAGCCTCTAAGGGAGTTCTTTTGTCCATGGTGACATTAAGCCCAGAACATGAGTGGTACATGCTCTTCCCACTGATCTCATCCTTTAAACCTGCCAGGATGTTGCGTTTCGCTTGTCATCTATCCTGACAGCATAAACAAGAGGAGTTTATTTTCGTAAAAGAGCATTATTTTGCTCTCCGTGTAGTACAATATGTAATCAGATACAATCTTCTCTTGAAAATGGAATAACACGTTTTGCGTGTACCTGTATCATATAAAACAGCGAGGTGATGAATGAATGTGACGGCATGACTCATACATTTCAAACTCATCATAACTCTTTCCATTTTAATTCATTCAGTCTCATTGCACTGTAACAGAGAAGGCTATTTCTGATTCACAACTGGAGTTCAAAACTACTAAAGAAAGGTTTGAGTTTAAGTTAAAGACGCAAATAAGACTGCTAAATCGACATAAAATAACACCATTAAATAACTGCAATACAAGTGTCATCGTTGCAGCATGCAGCAATCAAATCTGATGGGAAATCTTATGCAATTTCAGTGAATCGCATTCGGTAAATTCTCACAACTGTGGCCCAGTTTGTTCTTTCTATTTGAGCAGCTGCATTTCACTTTCACAAATGTGCGTGTAAAGGTTCGATTCGTTTACTTCAAATGGGTTGTTAAATCAAGCAATAAATCAAATCTGCTGTATTTGCTGTATATCAGTTATTTAAAGCCAAATTCCAATTCCAAGTTGTTTTTCCGGAAAATTAGCATAACAGATAATCACTCGGTGGCAAATGCTCCGGTACGCCTTCATTTATCATACTCGTTTAGTAAAGCATCTCGGCTCGTTTTTATGATTCTGCTGCTGTCAACATCAGTCACTGGAAAGGATACAATCAATCATTCCTTTGAGAGCGAGTGATGGCCGTTTGACAGAGAGGGAACATTAGTCAGTCACTTTTTTGTTTACGCCATACAACACCGCCTGCCAAGCCTTGGCTCCCGTGAGCGCCACTTGTTTTAGTTGGAATAGCTGGATGTGGAATTTCAATCCATTAGCAGGCTGGCTAGCCTTCCCACCGGCTTTACTGAGAGTAGCGGCCATCAGATGAATGTGCATTCATTAACACCAGCGGACATTTTCAGCAGCAGCTAACATACAGTCTCATGTTCGTGGATCATATGATAATTGCTACATGACTAAAGCTTATCTTCTTCGAATCAAAGGCATGAAATACAACCTAGAGGAAAATTGCACGTTTTCATAACTCAGGAGATTTAGTTCTCATTAATGTTTTTTCCTCCCTCAGATGATCTCCTGAAATAAGAATAGATTGCATATAGCGTAGACTATGAAATTAATAGCAGCATATTTTAGAATATAAGGAAATCTCTTATACAGACCTACTAAAATATAAAAGAAGTGGTAGCTCTGTATATATGAAGACAGTTTGTGCGATTGTAAGTGTGATTATTATAATTTTTTCTCTGGAGGCTCACAATCTTACAGCTGTCTAGGAGAAACAATTGAGATATCAAACGAGATCTCTTTTGTGATTTTTTCTTTCCTACGGGAAAGCCACTCATGGCTGGTTGGCCAAATGTTGCACCAGATGGATTGTGTTAAGATTTTCTTTTTTTGTGTGCAAAAGAGAGTCAGTATGATTTATTGAGTGCCCACCTTAGCAAAGATCTCCTATGGAATTCTCGATGGATCTGTAAATTGAAACATTATTTGCCAAATTAAAGAACAACCCAGGCTCATTTGAAAAACCTGGAAAAAAGGAGAATATTCTTGCAAGTTCCGTGACACTTTCAAAATGACATGTTCCGTGAGTTTAGTTTTATTCGAAGCTGATGATTGTGACAGTCGTGGCAACATTTTATTTAAATGGCTGTTGTATGTGTTACAGCACTTTGGAAATGAAATGTCCGCTGAGTGGCGCTATCGGGTTAAGGGGTCCTTCACACAGAACGCGTCTTTGCATCTAAAACCGCGAGACGCAGCGATCAGGAATGTATTTTTAAAAAGCGTATGTTCCTCCTCAGCAGTGTTGCTGTCAAATTGCTACTGTAAACAAAATCTCGCAATGCTTGCCCCGCCTCTGGAGTCTTCTGATTGGTCCACTGTTTAGGAGCTGACATTGATGAGCGGTGCTGAGTAAAAGCTGAAATTCTTAAACATCAAAACGTCATCAAACGTGAGATAAAACACATTTTCTGAAGCAACCATACAATTGTAGTTTGTTTTTACAAGTCTTTAGCTCTTTTATCATCGCTCACGTTTTGCAAGACTCATATCGGAGCCCTTCTCATCGCAAATTCAATGCTGTACCAGGCAAGTTACCGAACACGTTTCTTACATCAGAAAAGCCACGCATACAGTATGCTGCTGGTTATGTATTAGTTTATAAATCATGAGCTATGGTTTTGAGGTATATTTTGAGGTCATAACAGAATTGTGCAAGGAAGCGTGTGCAAATAGTCTTTATTAATACATAATCAGTGCATAACTTTCACAAATGTGCGTGTAAAGGTTCGATTCATTTACTTCAAATGGGTTGTTAAATCAAGCAATAAATCAAATCTGCTGTATTTGCTGTATATCAGTTATTTAAAGCCAAATTCCAATTCCAAGTTGTTTTTCCGGAAAATTAGCATAACAGATAATCACTCGGTGGCAAATGCTCCGGTACGCCTTCATTTATCATACTCGTTTAGTAAAGCATCTCGGCTCGTTTTTATGATTCTGCTGCTGTCAACATCAGTCACTGGAAAGGATACAATCAATCATTCCTTTGAGAGCGAGTGATGGCCGTTTGACAGAGAGGGAACATTAGTCAGTCACTTTTTTGTTTACGCCATACAACACCGCCTGCCAAGCCTTGGCTCCCGTGAGCGCCACTTGTTTTAGTTGGAATAGCTGGATGTGGAATTTCAATCCATTAGCAGGCTGGCTAGCCTTCCCACCGGCTTTACTGAGAGTAGCGGCCATCAGATGAATGTGCATTCATTAACACCAGCGGACATTTTCAGCAGCAGCTAACATACAGTCTCATGTTCGTGGATCATATGATAATTGCTACATGACTAAAGCTTATCTTCTTCGAATCAAAGGCATGAAATACAACCTAGAGGAAAATTGCACGTTTTCATAACTCAGGAGATTTAGTTCTCATTAATGTTTTTTCCTCCCTCAGATGATCTCCTGAAATAAGAATAGATTGCATATAGCGTAGACTATGAAATTAATAGCAGCATATTTTAGAATATAAGGAAATCTCTTATACAGACCTACTAAAATATAAAAGAAGTGGTAGCTCTGTATATATGAAGACAGTTTGTGCGATTGTAAGTGTGATTATTATAATTTTTTCTCTGGAGGCTCACAATCTTACAGCTGTCTAGGAGAAACAATTGAGATATCAAACGAGATCTCTTTTGTGATTTTTTCTTTCCTACGGGAAAGCCACTCATGGCTGGTTGGCCAAATGTTGCACCAGATGGATTGTGTTAAGATTTTCTTTTTTTGTGTGCAAAAGAGAGTCAGTATGATTTATTGAGTGCCCACCTTAGCAAAGATCTCCTATGGAATTCTCGATGGATCTGTAAATTGAAACATTATTTGCTAAATTAAAGAACAACCCAGGCTCATTTGAAAAACCTGGAAAAAAGGAGAATATTCTTGCAAGTTCCGTGACACTTTCAAAATGACATGTTCCGTGAGTTTAGTTTTATTCGAAGCTGATGATTGTGACAGTCGTGGCAACATTTTATTTAAATGGCTGTTGTATGTGTTACAGCACTTTGGAAATGAAATGTCCGCTGAGTGGCGCTATCGGGTTAAGGGGTCCTTCACACAGAACGCGTCTTTGCATCTAAAACCGCGAGACGCAGCGATCAGGAATGTATTTTTAAAAAGCGTATGTTCCTCCTCAGCAGTGTTGCTGTCAAATTGCTACTGTAAACAAAATCTCGCAATGCTTGCCCCGCCTCTGGAGTCTTCTGATTGGTCCACTGTTTAGGAGCTGACATTGATGAGCGGTGCTGTGTAAAAGCTGAAATTCTTAAACATCAAAACGTCATCAAACGTGAGATAAAACACATTTTCTGAAGCAACCATACAATTGTAGTTTGTTTTTACAAGTCTTTAGCTCTTTTATCATCGCTCACGTTTTGCAAGACTCATATCGGAGCCCTTCTCATCGCAAATTCAATGCTGTACCAGGCAAGTTACCGAACACGTTTCTTACATCAGAAAAGCCACGCATACAGTATGCTGCTGGTTATGTATTAGTTTAGAAATCATGAGCTATGGTTTTGAGGTATATTTTGAGGTCATAACAGAATTGTGCAAGGAAGCGTGTGCAAATAGTCTTTATTAATCCATAATCAGTGCATAATCATTATTTGGGTGACAAAGGAATACAAGCAATTGGTGTTTTACTATTACTATAGTGTTGATTTCAGATGAAAACTTAAGTGAATTGAGTTATATTTATAGGTAGTTTAAGAGGCTAGATTTTACCAGTGAGCCTCTAGTTGCATAGTAAATAAGTTTGTAAAATAAATCAAAAGCATCTAATGATGCTCACTGAATAACTACATCCGGTTAGTGGTAAATGAGAGCCATCCATCAGGCTTGAATGAACAATCTGTAGTGGAAAAAAGGAAATGCAAAGACCTTCAGTAGGAAGAAGGGTAATTAAATGGACCAAAAACAAGTATGAATCAATCCTCGCCTCGACCAGGAAGCCCTTGGGGATTGGAGTTAAGCTTTGGTCTGTCTGTGAAGTGCTGTAGAGTTGGAATAATGACCGTAGCTGTAACAAACACTGTCTGCCTGGACTCTAGATGGATCATGTGAAAGTACCGTTAATGTCCCAACTCTTAATCCTCTTTCCTCTTTTCTCATGCGTTCACTCGTTCATTCTCTTATCCTTCACGGTCTAATCAGCATCAACTTTGGCCTCTACTGTGTTTTTGGTTGTGAAGCTGCTTTTCTCGACCAGGAAGCCCTTGGGGATTGGAGTTAAGCTTTGGTCTGTCTGTGAAGTGCTGTAGAGTTGGAATAATGACCGTAGCTGTAACAAACACTGTCTGCCTGGACTCTAGATGGATCATGTGAAAGTACCGTTAATGTCCCAACTCTTAATCCCCTTTCCTCTTTTCTCATGCGTTCACTCGTTCATTCTCTTATCCTTCACGGTCTAATCAGCATCAACTTTGGCCTCTACTGTGTTTTTGGTTGTGAAGCTGCTTTCGTATACAGCTTTTACTTCACAATGTGTCTAGATATGCCCAGTTGTATAAAGTGCAGGTTTTTGCACTTAAATATTGAAAATTTAGTGCATTCTCTGGTTGACACCAGATGTATCAGTCAATACGAAAATAGACTCTTCAGTTTATCAAGACAAACTTTGCATGAAAGAACCATGCTTTTTGGTGTATACGCAATTTTATAGCTGCATGGATGCCATGATGAATAAATGATAAACTTGTTGAAGCATACCTACAATATAACTGAATCATTTTCCTAGCATTGGGCCTGCTCAAGTATGCTTACAGTGGAGGTCAGCGGTTTATAAATTGTACATGAAGAAAGGGTTTGGTCCTCTGTGTTCTAACAGCAATAAACCCAAAAGTTTTTTTTGCGAAGATCACACCTTGAATTCATACTAAAGAAGTTTTTAGCATTCTCAAACATTTGACAGAATTGAGACACTCCAAGGTAATACAGAATAGTTAAACCAACCTTCATGAAAGCAAACAGAAAAATCCTGTGAGATCCGTTGTCCTCCTCAGCATATCTTTGATCTATTTACCATAAAACAGTCGCTAGGAAATGAGCTTTGTAAAATTCAGACTTCTCATGTAATTTAAAACAAGAGCGCTTACCGTTCCCCATCACAATCTCAAAGTATTTATACTCATGCAGCAAGGAGTGATGGTTACATAATGTTCTCGCAGTTGGGAACACACAGATACGTGGGGGACCGACACAGATTGACTAAGAATTATGCAAGCGATGCCATGAAAAAAACAAACAAAAGAAAAACAGGCCATAGAGCTATATCCGTCTGCAAACCTGTGACCTTGCTTTTGCAATCAACTATGATGTGCGTGTAATTAGGTTAGCTCTCCCGAAAAGTGAGTTATTTGTCATTATTTATTCACCTTCATGTCATTCCAAAAAAAGAGCTTACGCTGTTGTATTTTCCACGCAACACAAAAAGGAGCAAAACAAAGCACCATGGCAGTATGGCATATGATCCTTTTCCAAGTGTTCTGAATTCAATACAAATTTCACTATTCACTAATCGCTACAACTTTAAAATTACATTTGCAAAAATAAATAAATAAATGAATAAATGCAAAAAAAACTAAAAAAAACTTTTCTACTTGAATATAGTGTAATATGTAATGCATCCCTTTGATCAAAGCGGAATATTCAGCATCATTACTCCAGTCTTCAGTGTCACATGATCCTTCAGAAATTATTCTAATATGCTGATTTGCTGCTCAAGAAACATTGCTTATTATTTTCAATATTGAAAACTCTTTTTGTCTTACATTTCTTCTGGATTATTTGCTGAATAGAAAGTTAAAAAGAACAGCATTTATTTAAATAGAAACATACATGTAACATAAATGTAACAATCAATTTTTACTGGCCCCACACTCTTAAAAATAAAGGTGCTTCAGAAGGTTCTTCAAGCAATGCCATAGAAGAACCATTTTTGGTTCCACAAAGAACCATTCAGTCAAAGGTTATTTAAAGAACCATCTCTTTCTTACCTTTTTATAATCTGAAGAACCTTCTTTCGCCACAAAGAACCTTTTGTGAAACAGAAAGGTTCCTCAGATGATACAGATTCTTTATGGAACCATTTAGACAAAAAGGTTCTTCTATGGCATCGTGAAGCACCTTTATTTTTAAGAGTGCAGAATACTAATATATATCACAAAATAAGTGAAAAGCAGTTAATATTTTCATCTGTTCCTCACACAGAGCTGTCATTGACTTTTTTTAATGTTCTGAAGTGAAATGAAAAACATACATGTATGGAACGAAATTAGGATGAGTAAAGAGTGACATTATTTAGATTTTTGGCAGAAGTTGTCCTTCACATTTGGATTTGAGCTGGGGAACTTGGTCACGGATTGGTGTGAAAAAGCAAATTATTTGGAGAAGGCTGCTGCTCAACGTCCTTTAAACTTGATCTGAAGGCCTTCCTAAGTCCTAGAAGCTGACAGTACGATTTGAGTGGATGCAAGCATGCGATCAGCTAAACTGGGTGAGTTCAGCGCTGTAGCTGTGATTGGCTGGATTAGGGTGAGGCGTCTGCGAAGCATCCATGTTGACAGACAAGCAGAGGAAGGACTTTAGTGCTTAGCGCGCTGAGGTTCAAGGAGGGGAAAAACATGATTGTCGGGCTTCAGAGAAGGCCTGGGGATCAGAGGCACTCTAAATGAGTATAATTATCCATTTCTGTTGCCCCACATTCCCAGAGGGCCATTAACAAGACAGTACATGAACCTGAGACCCTTCTGAAAACATTTTCAAGAAAAACGGAAACGTGTGATGAGTGTAAAGTGCGGTTAATATGCCCAACGTAATAATATTTGCTGCACACTACGGTTTTTGAATAGTAATGCTTAAAAGCGTGCTGACAAACGCTGGACAAGCTCATCTTGTGCTCTAGTGCTACTAGTAAACACTTTTATTAAAGCAGCTTGTACAAATTAATAGTACGATTCTGACTCAGTTTAATAAATCTAGAAACCCAGTTCCCTATTTTGACTCCTAATTTACTAATTCAATATTCCTTCACCTGGGTGTTCCTAGAGGAAATTGAAATCATTAGTTCAAGGTAATTGCTCATGAATTATAAAATCGCCATAGTTTAAATTAAATGCTGCTGGAAGATTGAAAGCAAACATTTTATAGCACATTGTGTACAGCACTTTTGGTAACAGACAACATCAGCGGTACTGATCAAGCATTTTAGGTGAGACAATACATTTCAGTATTCTTTTTAGTAGCACTTTACGATAAGGTTCCATTTATTACCATTAATTATATAGATTAGGTAACATGAATTAACAAATGAATAATTAATACAACAATAAATAATATATAAATAAAACAATTATGATAATGAAAAATTAAAAAAATAATTTTATAGTTGAAGGGATAGATTACCCCAAAATTAAAATCTTGTCATCATTTACTCACCCTCAAGTTGTTCCAAAGTAATTGGATATAAAAATTGAATTGAAATAAAGTTCTAAATCCTGAATATCTATCTATCTATCTATCTATCTATCTATCTATCTATCTATCTATCTATCTATCTATCTATCTATCTATCTATCTATCTATCTATCTATCTATCTATCTATGTAAGAACAGAATGTACAGATGTTAACATATAGTTCCTGCAGTAGTAGTAATAGTAGTAGTAGTAGTAGTAGTTATAGTAGAATGTGATTTATAGTAACTATTGAGCTATATCAGAGGAAATGCAACAATAACATAATAATAGGACGACTCATGAATATAAACAATCAGATTTTCCCTTGGAACATAAGAAAAGCACATCTCTGAAATGAATTATAGGACTGTGTAGAGTAAATTGAGGGCTACAGAAAACTGCAAAAAATCACATAAGAATAGTCCATAAAAATAGGACCCAATGTACATATATACATATTATTTTTTTATTTTTTTTAGAGGGAAAAAAATAGAATAACTTTTTTTCCGTTTCCATTTGCACAAGCTCGAAACAAGCCAAACATGTTTTTTGATGATACATCTTTTGCTTTGTCTTTCACGTAGCATCTTCATTAAGACAACATTAGTAGTAATAGTAGTAGTAGTAGTAGTAGTTATAGTAGAATGTGATTTATAGTAACTATTGAGCTATATCAGAGGAAATGCAACAATAACATAATAATAGGACGACTCATGAATATAAACAATCAGATTTTCCCTTGGAACATAAGAAAAGCACATCTCTGAAATGAATTATAGGACTGTGTAGAGTAAATTGAGGGCTACAGAAAACTGCAAAAAATCACATAAGAATAGTCCATAAAAATAGGACCCAATGTACATATATACATATATACATATTATTTTTTTATTTTTTTTAGAGGGAAAAAAATAGAATAACTTTTTTTTCCGTTTCCATTTGCACAAGCTCGAAACAAGCCAAACATGTTTTTTGATGATACATCTTTTGCTTTGTCTTTCACGTAGCATCTTCATTAAGACAACATCAGTCTCACACGAGCAGGAAATTGCAGTGTCTCTTCACCAGCACTTCATTAGACATGCTATCTCATGCACCCTGTTTAGTTTTAAGAGCCTCAATTTGGATCATCGTTGTAGCTCCTTGCTGCACTTTCTGCTAGAGACAGCAAAACCAGGGCAAGACAAAACGACCGGAAGAACAAAATCACACAGGATGAATTATACAGCAAATAGAGCTTCAGATGAAACACATAAACGAAACACATTTATTTTTGAGCATTGCAAAAGAAAGAAAGAAGAAATGACAATAGGCAAACATATCAGCTCTGTATCTGCCATATGAAACCATCTCCATATAATGGGCATGAGTCATGCATGATATCACATCGTTATGTACGGGAGATTATGTTTCAATCCAGCATGATATGTGCATATAACTGTGTGTGTATCTGCACATGTCTGTGCCGAATAGGAACTTGGAGCCAGAAGCGATTTTTAGGTAAAATACATCCCATAAGCCTCCAGAAATGGCAATGCAATAATCTACGGAGACTTGCACTTCATGAAATATCTTGACATCAATGCAGTGCAATAAAAATTAAAATATAAATAAATAAATAAAAACAAATGCAATGCAATACAAAAATGTAATGCAAAAAATATGCATGTTGGAATAGTAATGCTTACAGTAGGTGCATGCTGACATTTCAACAACAAAAGAAGAAGAAGAAAAAGAAGAATGATATTTTATATAATCCACACAATTGATTAAAACATGTTACAACCACAAAACGGAATTCATCAAATTAATTTCAAATAGTTTGTGCTGCTGTTTTCCCTCAGAATAATAATGGCACTTCCTTAAGATTGTTGTCATTAAGTAACTGTATTTTGTTAATACAAAAAAAAATGAACTGAAGTAACTATTTTGTTAGTAAAAAATAAATAAATGAACTGATTAACAATTAAAAGAATTAAATATTTTTTTCTAAAGAAAACTAATTTCCAACATTTTGTTTAATAAAGAAGCAGAAGAAGAATATTTATTTTTCTTTTTTTCTTTCATTTTAGAAGTGCAGAGCGTGACACAAATAATGTCAAAATTTCACAAAACCAATACGTGCAATTATATCAAATTCACTCCTGCGTTTACTTAATTTTGATATTGTATAAAAGCAAACTAACACATATGATCTTTTAGAATTGTGAGTGTGATATATTATGCAACATGATTTATTATATTTTTTACAACATATACTGTATGATGAGGGCATGACAAAGTACTGCATGGGAGGAAAAAAAAGAAGAAAAAAACTAGTTGTTTGCAACACAGTTGCCCACAATCACTGATCAAGTACAAACTGAATGAGACAGTTCCAGTTGGATCCTTACAGTCTGTCTTTTTACATTACAGTATGCAATGGGAGCTTTTCCTCAAAGTGACTTACAGTGCATTTAAATTTAACATTTATGAGTTCCCGTGTAATAAACTCAAGACCTTAGCATTACATGCACCGAGTGCTGGAAAATTGCAGATATAAGTTCATCAATCAACAATATACATACATTACATGACATCAGAAAACATGTTTACACATTATTCCCTGGCAAGTTCACCCAATGTGACTTTGGCTGCTCTGTGACTATGATGTAAGGCCTGTTGTTAAACGGCTTGAAAAACTCAAGCAGTGATACATCAACCTGCTGTATTTTTATTTTTATTATTTTTTTGGCCTGACATCACAAGGGCTGGGATGCAGGGAGTTGGTAATGCAATGCTTGCCATTTATCAAACGACAGGGATACTGTGGCTGCCTATCGCTAGGTGCAGTTTTGTAAACAAACAAATAATAATAAAAAAAACAGTAATAAATACAGCATGAACACAAAACCCATCAGGGTGTCACAGGAACCGGTGCTGATAAGGAAATACAATAGTGGTCTGTTGAACCCCGAATATATTTTATAATGCTACAGGATCAAATCACACATAAAAACATAGGGTCATATCAGACTCGCTATATGAGGGTGATCTCATTTGTAATTGTATATATGTGTGAGCAAAGTGTACAGTGCGACTAACTCATTTGATTTTAGGAATATCATAAACCCACCTATTAATTGCATATGTTTAACATTGTATGAATCTCGAAGGATACATCTATAAAGTTTTATATGTAGGGTTTTGGATGCTTACAAATACTAATGAGATCACATTTCCATAGATTCATAAAGCCTACAAGAGGAGATACTGCCATTACATGGGACAGAGCAGTAAACAACTTGCTGGATTATTCACACAAGCTGTTAAAATGTCATATTAAGTAACAGATAAATAACAGCAACATAATACGCCCTTGAGAAAACACTTTGAGGATAGTCAAAGGTCTGTGGTGTCCTTTAAAGAGAATTACACATTCGCATTAATTTAATTTGGTGTCCTTTGCTTTGACAGAAAGAGGTGGACGGAGTTTCATGAAAGAAAACACTGCAGGTGGACAAACATTCATCCACAAGTTTTAGGTAAAATACAAATCTCCAAACTCACGCTGACCTACATTAAATTATATTTAGCTCTTGCGAAATGAGAACAGCATCGCTGCGTTGACGTCAACATCAGGCTTTCCTTTCTAATTCTCTTTGCTTCAGTTGTTAGTTTAGCCCAATGAAATCTAAAGGGAGTTGAGACGAAAACAAATTAGTCGTGTTTTCGCACATAAAACAGCCTGCAGCTCCTGAAGAGGGGCCTTTTTGGTGTCTCTTTGTCACGCTCATTTCTCTACCAGTTTAAAACTGTTAATTCACCAAAAATGTACCAATTAAAACAATTTTCCACAACACTCCGGGAAGATGAAGCCACATCGGGTGCCATTTGAGGAATATGCATGCAGTTATATGAAGCACAGTTAGCCATGTTTATGGTAATTTCCCTTGGATTAGCCAGTAACCAACAGGTGTCTAGTTGCTATGGCAACCGCTGGCAGTTACCAGCCCATAAGCATGGCTAACTGTGTTTCTCACAGCATCCGAGAACTTGGCCACGAGCAGCACGCTTTATTTGCTTGAATGGATGAAGTATGCAATCTGAATACTTTAGCTTTATAAACCACTTTATTTGCTTCTAGGGGCCCATCGAGGCCCACATTTGGCCTTGTCCACTGTCCAAATCGACTGGATACTACTGAACACTTGATTTTAAGGATAAACACAGGCAGGAACAAACCCCTAAACCATTCAATGCGTAATTATCTCCATTAGCTCTTGGCATAGCCTGCGCAAGTAAAGCAATATATTTCCAATTTTGCATTACGTAGCATGTCCTACACAACCTCAGCTGCACAAAGGAAATAAGCACATCATAACAATATTATGAATATAATACAGGAGTTCATAAAATAAAACACACTAAAAAAGGGCTAAATTTAGGATTTATGTGTTTGAACTGCAAATACAATTCCCATGCATTTGGATTACAGTTTTAACATAAAGCAATACACTTAATGTGATGCTTTCATAAATGAAATAGCGCTAATAAACTGAGTGTATTTACAATACACAGTAGCCCATTTTATATATTTATAATTAATAATTCACATTTGTTTCAATCTTACACATTTTAACTAATTAAATGGTCATTTTTCTATAGCTAGCCATATTTGAACTATATATTTGTTTTAATGCTGATTCTATGCAATTTGATTAAATGCATTTTGAAAATAAGATTATGTAACTAAAATCAAATAGGTGCAAATTTATGTATCACATTACATTTATTATTTTATGTTAAAATTGTGTAATCCCAATGGATGGACATTTTCTTTGTAATTTAAAATACTTACTTCAATTTAGGCGTAATATTTTTTTGAATGTAAAAACAATACAAGAAAAAAAAAAAAAAAAAAACACAAACAACATCATACAGCAGTGACAGACCTGCAGAGATGCATGCAATGCAAAACATTTAATTAACCTGCTCAAAAACGCCCACATAGGGAGCCAAAGAATTGCATAACAACATAAAAAAAATGCACAAATAAATAACTAAACCATTCAGAAAACCCATACGAAAAGGTGTAAACAAATTAGCAATAAATAGCAAACAAGACTTTGATCATCTCCAGGCCAGACGGCAAACTAGCATTGTTACAGAGTTATACAATGACTCCCAACCTGCAAAATTATCGCACTTTAACGTTTCCCCACGGCTCAAGGAGTTCCATTAAATACCATGATTAAACTAATCAACAGACTCATTGGTGCCTGTCAGATATCATCGCTGCCTTCTCAATTAGCCAAACCTCCTTGAACTCAATTGCAAATGTCGTCAATCGCATGCCATCTCCCTCCCAGGTCCTCTCTGCTGCAGTGACCCCCCTAAAATGGGATAAGTGAAATAATCAGTGGGGAAATTAAACATCGTAGCCTCCCCTGACGGCCCCTCCCAAAGCCCATCATGCCGATTAAGAGGCATCATTTGCGATTTGTCGATTTGAAAGTATGCAACTGATGTTTTTGTCTTACTTTTGTGCCACCAAATGGGTAATGCAGCCCTCCCTGTTAAAAATGTCCTTTGGTTCAGAGTGCACATTAGCTCGGTGGCCAAAAACAATATCAGCTAATGGTACGAGGCATGCGTTAAAATGGAGATAATTTTGGTGATGGGTCTGGGAGCGTTCAGTTCCGTATTGCACAATTTTGGAATGCCTAAACGTGCAACAATTGCGGGTTTTGTCGACAACCTTGGAAGAACTGCATCCCTGGCATTTGACCTTCTGATGCAGATATCCATGACGCAGATGGATTCAAATGAAGTTTTCTTGCTGTAGAGATTGAACCCAGACGACAGATCCAGAAGACTCCAATTATGTTTTCTGAAAATGCTGTTTAGATTCAACGCACAATACACAGAGTTTCTTGAATAAAAATGACAGAGAAAAAAAGCAACATAAAATCCAAAGCAAGTTTACATGGTTAAGCATGGAAAAAAATAAAAAAAATACAAATGCAGTCACCTGACAATCAACTCTTGCACATTATTAATTACGTTAACATCCCTCAGCAGTGCATCAGTCTGCAACAGTATGTCAAGGTCGGTCCTCTCATAATATACTTACTTCAATTTAGGCGTAATATTTTTTTGAATGTAAAAACAATACAAGAAAAAAAAAAAAAAAAAAACACAAACAACATCATACAGCAGTGACAGACCTGCAGAGATGCATGCAATGCAAAACATTTAATTAACCTGCTCAAAAACGCCCACATAGGGAGCCAAAGAATTGCATAACAACATAAAAAAAATGCACAAATAAATAACTAAACCATTCAGAAAACCCATACGAAAAGGTGTAAACAAATTAGCAATAAATAGCAAACAAGACTTTGATCATCTCCAGGCCAGACGGCAAACTAGCATTGTTACAGAGTTATACAATGACTCCCAACCTGCAAAATTATCGCACTTTAACGTTTCCCCACGGCTCAAGGAGTTCCATTAAATACCATGATTAAACTAATCAACAGACTCATTGGTGCCTGTCAGATATCATCGCTGCCTTCTCAATTAGCCAAACCTCCTTGAACTCAATTGCAAATGTCGTCAATCGCATGCCATCTCCCTCCCAGGTCCTCTCTGCTGCAGTGACCCCCCTAAAATGGGATAAGTGAAATAATCAGTGGGGAAATTAAACATCGTAGCCTCCCCTGACGGCCCCTCCCAAAGCCCATCATGCCGATTAAGAGGCATCATTTGCGATTTGTCGATTTGAAAGTATGCAACTGATGTTTTTGTCTTACTTTTGTGCCACCAAATGGGTAATGCAGCCCTCCCTGTTAAAAATGTCCTTTGGTTCAGAGTGCACATTAGCTCGGTGGCCAAAAACAATATCAGCTAATGGTACGAGGCATGCGTTAAAATGGAGATAATTTTGGTGATGGGTCTGGGAGCGTTCAGTTCCGTATTGCACAATTTTGGAATGCCTAAACGTGCAACAATTGCGGGTTTTGTCGACAACCTTGGAAGAACTGCATCCCTGGCATTTGACCTTCTGATGCAGATATCCATGACGCAGATGGATTCAAATGAAGTTTTCTTGCTGTAGAGATTGAACCCAGACGACAGATCCAGAAGACTCCAATTATGTTTTCTGAAAATGCTGTTTAGATTCAACGCACAATACACAGAGTTTCTTGAATAAAAATGACAGAGAAAAAAGCAACATAAAATCCAAAGCAAGTTTACATGGTTAAGCATGGAAAAAAATAAAAAAATACAAATGCAGTCACCTGACAATCAACTCTTGCACATTATTAATTACGTTAACATCCCTCAGCAGTGCATCAGTCTGCAACAGTATGTCAAGGTCGGTCCTCTCATAATAACCCCTTTGTGGCTTTACAACACTGCGACTCAGCTTATAAAGACAAGTTGTTAGGTTACCCAAATTATTCACGCCCCTCATCCTCAGATGCAGCCTTCATTTTCCATAGCTATAAAAAGATCCACATCATGCTCAAAGTGGAATAGGACCCTTGAGCCTAGTCAGGCACTGGGTACAAAGCAGACCTCTTTATCATTGAGTAGAGGGCCAGGTCAGCTTCCTCTCAACACTCGACACAGCAATTTAAAATCCACCGGCAGATACAGCTGTACCAATATTTTAGTCTGTCATGGTATAGAGGGCAAATGGTGAAGTTCTTTAAAAGCACCTCTAAAGATCAAAGTAGCATCGAAATAATAAATCGATCCAGCGGCTTCTAAACAATTAGCAATCTCCAAAAGGAGCTTGCGATCGTTCGATGCAAACCCTCGTTTTGAAGTCATCTGCTTGCATATTGCTAGAACGCTATAATTTCACCTGTCCGTAATAGTAGTTTACCTCTATTATTAGCATAAGGCAGAATAGAAGTTATCGATTTCTTGTTGTTTCCCACACCGTAAGAACAGTTGACCCTATTTAGTGCCGTATTGTGTGTGCCGCTCTTCTGCTTGAAGAATAAGTGGTTTGTGAGCAGAACCAATACATAGAAAATACCTGAGTTGAGGGGTTTGCCAAGTAACGGGCTTGGTGTATTGATCTGAGCTATTGAATTAACTCCTATCAACTTACAATGGGCCTGTGATTGTTGGTTACCTGGTAAAAGCTATAATCAAGCTGGTTTTAATTTCCAAGAAAATTCTATAGGAACCGACATCATATTTATTGATGACATAAACATATTTTGGTCAATATAGTGCAATAAGTGCAAAGCAATCAAAACAATGGAAACGATAAGGGAAAGAGAATTGCGAATGCTTGTATAAAAATAGGTGTTACATTAAAATATCAGTATTACACAACATAATTATTACTTCAATTATTATTTATGAACTTTGATATAACATATTAAAAATACATATTAAGAATGAATACACATATTCATTTTTAATATATAATATTTCTTCTAATGTTAGCTGGGAAGACCCTATGGCCTTCCATCTTCCAAAAAAGTGCAGACAGCATACAAAGACACTTTTCCTTTGAAATTGTTAAATGATGCAAAGTCTCTCTTCGACATTGGGGTGTGCCATTGCTGAAAAAAAGCCACTTGTACAATGCAAGCTACAGTAAGTGATCGGAAACTACAAACGAAATGTTTGTACAGAAAATCATGGGACATGACACATATAATATTGATGAGCATTGAAAAAATTTTGAAAATACATGGCAAAGAGTATACCAATAAATACAGTACTTACTTACAGACTAAAGCAGATAAATTGTCCTGCTCGATTGGATGCGCTGCTGTATAGTGTTTCTGTCAGAAAGTTGTGTTTTTTTTTCTTTTCTTGTATGTGAAACCCCTCCCTGACCCCCTTAAGTTCACAATATTTGTATGATTATATTCCTGAAAATGTATTTGGGTGAGATTAACCTGTACACTTAGATTTATGCGTATTCAATCATCCACTTAAAAAAATAGATTTTGCATTGCCAGTTTTATATCACAACTCGTGCTTTCATCCAAGTTCTGCGAGCTCTATTTATTCATTTTCATTCTTAGTTATTTCTTTAATGCCATGTGGTTCTGAAATTAAACTAACATAGTTCGGCACACCCCACTTAAGGTTTTGGATTTTTTTTTCTTTACGTTGATGTATATTGTGCCAAGGCACCCTCCAGTTTGAGTCAGTACAAGGGGAAAATGCTTCTACTGCATTTATAGAAAGACCAAGATTTAAAACTGGCTCTGTGTTGTCTGTTTCTCAAGAACTTCGAGGTAGTCCGGCTCTATTTGAAGTTTTGCCTTTAGTTCCAAATAGTCGTTTCTATTGGGCTCCACAAAGACAGTACTTGGCGCTGTACCATACAGCATAGTCTCTCGTATTCCTTCAGGATGTAAGAACTGGCGCCTGACGTCGAAGTTTGGTTGGTATGTGTATGGGACAGGGCCAGTGTACTTATATTCAAATCTGCTGCCAGCAGTCGATGGGGATTTCTCCGGCTCCAGGAGTCCTCGGAAAAAGTGTTCCGCATCCTGAACAGGGGACGGCTGCTCACGAGGCTCGATGGTGCTCACTGTGTAATTGGGGCTCCTCAAGGTGACCTCCTGGTCCTCGTCGGCATTACTCCTGTAGGTGACCTTGAGTTCGTGTAGATCGGGGTAATCCTCTACAGCGTTCCCTTCTCGGGACCTGTAGATTGGGTTTTTGCACATGTGACCGAGCGGATGGGGGATGTACTCGTAGACGTGACCCACTGGGGCCTTGACCTTGGGGACGGAGCGATTGCTATAGAGATTGTACTGCAGGTTGAAGGAGCTCACGTCGGAGTTGTTTGTGCTGGTACGGTCGCTCTGAGACTTTTTACGCCTCTTCATCACCACCACAAACAGGCCAGCTGCCACAAACACTGACATAATGAAAACAAGGAGGAGGCTGAGAATGAGGACAGACAAAGGAACATTACTGGAAGGGGTGTTAAACCTCTGGGGTGTCTCCGTGGTGGTGATCCTGTCTGCCAAAGACTCCTCGGAAGGAACCACGGTGGACACGATGACATCAGAGTAATCTGGACACAACTGCTCAGAAGGGACGACTCGCATATCCTGTCCAGCAAGCCGCTTGGGAGTCACGCACTTGACGTCATTGACCACCGTTCCCGTGTTCAGCTGCTCCAGCCAGATCTTCATGCCGACCACATCGCAGGAGCAGTCCCAAGGGTTCTCGAACAGGTCAATCTGAACCAGTGCTTTCAGCTGGTCCAGAACTCCGCTCACAGGCAGGTTTTGAAAGTGATTGCTGCGAAGGTTGAGGCGAGAGAGAGACAGACTAGAGAAGATGCCTCCTGGTAACGTTTTTAAAAGATTGTTGTTGAGGAAAAGTAGCTGAAGGTTGGGCACAAAGCGGAAGGTGCCACCTACAATCTCTCGAATCTTATTATATTCTAAATACAAGTACTGCAGACTTTTTAGCCCAAAAAACATATCTGCTGTGAGTCTGTCAATCAAATTGCCATTCAAGTACAGCCTACGTAGGTTAATTAAATCCCCAAAGGCTCTGTCGTGTATGAGTGCTATCCGATTGTTTCCCAGGTGCAATAAATCCAGTCCCTCAGCCTCCACAAAGTCAGATCTACGCACGACAGGGATGTAGTTCCCTGTGAGATACATCTTTTTAGGATTGTATGGCTTGGGCTTCAGATCTGATATGTTTTCAATCTTCCTTTCCTGGCAGTTGACATTTAGCCCCAGGTCGGAGATTTGCAGATTGCATGTACAGGTGGTGGGGCAGTCCAAAGGCACGGGAGATTTGGTCTGAAAAGCAATGATGGGCCCGTAGTTGTAGGGGTTGACTGGGATTCGAGAAGTGGGCTTGGACTTGGTTTTGCTGGATTGGCGGGTGCCCTTGGTTGGCCTGGACGAGGATCGCAGGACGGCCGAAGATGTGGCTGATGCCGTCACGGCCGCTGGCGTGGTCTGGAAATAGCCACTGGTGGTGAGCGGGGGTGGGGGGCGCATCTCGTACTCTGATATGGCCCTTCTGGGACACAGTTCCTGCTTTGAGACCTCGTCCAGATCCCTGCCATGGAGCCTGAAAGGAGTCTCACATACCACCTCCCCCACCAGAGCTGTGTAGGCGATGCTTTCCAGCCAAGCCTTAAGCGCAATGAGCTCACAAGAACAATTCCACGGATTCTCCTCGAGCTGTAATTCCACTACTTTGTCCATATGCTCCAAAAGACCGATGTAAGGGAACATTTTTAAGCGGTTGCCCCTAAGATCCAGGTGTGTCAAGGGCACGTTCCGGAAAATGTTCGTGGGCAGAGAGGACAACAAGTTGTCATTGAGAATCAGCACAGTCATTTGTTGAAGCCTGCTCAGAGCATTAGGTTCAATAGTGCTAATGAAATTATAGTCTATCTGAAGGTATTCTAGGCTCTCGAGTCCGACGAAAGTGTCGTCTCTAAGAATGTCTATTTTGTTATTGTTCAAATGTAATCTCTTTAATCCCTGGAGTCCGTTGAATGCCCCGGTCTCCACCTCAGATATGTCATTATTACCTAAATGCAAAATGGTAACTCCGGTATAGTTGATGAAGTCATTAGCAGACAGTCTTTTCAGCAAATTACCTGTCAGCAAAAGATGGTACATAGAAAACTGTACTGGGCTTATTTCCGACAGCCGCACAATGCCCCTGTTCTCACAACTGACCGTCAGAATGCCTTCCTTCTCCTCGCAAGTGCACAGATTCCTACAGATCTCCCCATAACTGTCATACATCTCAACCAGACTCAGAGATGTGGCAACCAGCAATATTATTTTCAGTATCCAGATATGCATTTTCTTGTGCAGGAATGGCCCAGCTCACGATAGTGCAGTTGCAGTTTGTGGTGTCATCTAGAAAAGGAAAAGATGCGATGAATGTCTGTTACACGAACATGCGATCTCCACATCTGAAAACTACATTAAACAGTGGGAAATCTCAAAATGTTACAGAAATATTACAAAGACAAATTTGCAGGATCCTTCCCATTAATGCAAAGCAAACTCTTCCTGCCTAATGCAAAAGCAGATTATGATATGAATAACCAATGTGCACTGTTCTCTAGCCTAAACTGTGTAATGTAAATGGTCTTGAATTGATTAAATATTATGTTTAGGTTATCTGTGTTTAATAATATCAGAATAGTATCATACCAAAGTCTATCATTGACATCTATGCAAATGCATTGACTTATTCAATACAATACATCATGCATATTATGTAATCCTCATGATACTGCAAATACAACCACATTTCTTTTCATCACGGCATTCAGGCACATTTATAAAGATATAGAGGGGAGAACGAAGGGGGGAAAGAGACGGAGAGAGAAAGCTCTTGCTCCTTTTAAATTTAAAGTAATATTGACTGGCAGAAATACTCTCCAATGCGCAATTTGGGAATGCATTTCCAACATTTAATCCGGCGGCATCTCAACTCAAAGAGGCAAAACGTAAAGCCAGTTGCTCGTGCACTGAACAAATCGGCATCTCCATGGTTTCCAACTTGAACATCTGCCGCCGAACGAGACAGATGAGCAGATCTACATATCATTGCAACTCTACAAATCGCTTTTTAAACATATGTATTTTTTGTGTGTCTTAAACCAAAGACTCTTGCCATACCCCAATGCAAATAATATTCCCAATGCAAATAATATTTCCCGTACTCACCCCACATATCCGACGACTTCAGTTTTTATCAACTCTCAACGAGTATCGAAGTTAAACCTCGGAGTGCACGACACATCTACGTATCACAAAGGTGCCTATGTTGAATTCCTCCCTTTGATGCTATATGTGACAGTCATAACTCACCCCTCAGGGTACAAAGACGCGCGTTGATTAAAAGCAAAAGCGACGTCATCGATTATAGCCCGATTCCATCTTGATGGGGAGCAAACAATACTATATTAAACCATTTTGTTGTATAGAAGCATTTGTATTCATGCTAATCAACCCCTCTCTCTCACACTCCCCCCACCCCATCCCACATAAACACACACTTGGACGCACAAAGATACTCTCTCTCACACACACACACACACACACACACACACACACCCATTCACAGATATTGCACATAAATCTAAGGCGCTATAATACGATCCGAAAGTCTACACTGGTCATGTTGATTTTCCAGAAATTGAAAAAAAAAATAATAATAATTAGAAGCATTTGTATTCATGCTAATCAACCCCTCTCTCCCCCCACCCCCCCACCCCATCCCACATAAACACACACTTGGACGCACAAAGATACTCTCTCTCACACACACACACACACACACACACACACACACACACCCATTCACAGATATTGCACATAAATCTAAGGCGCTATAATACGATCCGAAAGTCTACACTGGTCATGTTGATTTTCCAGAAATTGAAAAAAAAAAAAATAATAATAATTCAGAAGTAAACAGTAATATAACTAAGCCGATTCATCACAAAACAGCTGCACCCAAAGCCGGTCTTTCCAAAGCAACGCGTAATGCCTCATAATTGAGGCTCCTAAATCTAACGCCCGAAGCTTGTGAAGCACATATGAAGTTGTGAAACGCATACATAACTGAATATTTCACAAGCCGACACAAGTGTTCAAGAGGCAGTTTTCTATGCCAGCGCGATAACTGCGTTTCAGCACCACGGACAGCTCCAGCCGCAGCAAAACGGGCTTCGTATACGATTGCTTGCTTTGCTTTGGAAGGCAATCCATGTCTCTTACCCGCTTAAACGTGGTAAATTCGAAAACATCATGACCACGGCCAATCCGAAATCTTGAAGACACCGGTGCCTCTTTTGCCCTACTGTATAATAATCCGTGAAGTGGTTCGTGATCAGCCTGGGTATCGCAAACTCTCCCTGGAAACGCGACGGTCAGCTGGCTGAAAACAGGAAAAACGCAAGTTTAGGAATTTGTCTTGACGTGCATTGCCTTTCCCTGGCAAAATCCAACCAGTGCAATGTCCATTTTAAACGAGATGTATCCACAAGCAAGGCAGTCTATCCTTTTTTCTCAGAAACGGACGCGCAAAGTACGCATCCCCGAGACGCTTGTGAGTGGTACGGCTGGTATCGCGTTGTATATTGCCGGATGTACATGTGATTTCTTCGCTGATCTCTGGTTCCTCCAATGCAGTGTTGTCTGTTTTCATATTTCTGTATTTTTTATTCTTGTTTTGGCAAGAGGTTCCCATAAATCCGTCTTTGGAGATGTGCTTCCATCTTAACTAGTGTTTCAACTAGTGAAACTTGGATTTCCATTGGCTCACTGTTGCTGTACTGTCGTCAGATCAATTGTAAATTTGGGGCAGGGTGGAATATTTATGAGAGGACTTAAAATAAGAGCTTCGTGCACAATATGTTGCTCGCACACTGCCCTCTCTCTATCTAATTTTACGCAACAGCATAATTGAAGGGTGATGGCGATGGTAAGACAATCGGAGAGAGAAAGAAGAAGAAAAAAAGGCACAGTGAGAGAGAGAGAGAGAGAGAGAGAGAGAGAGAGAGATGCCCATAGAGGGCAGTGTAATTCGGTAAAATAATATTTTGCCATTTGCATGCAGTACACGACACATTTAACTTGTTATATCCTATAGTTCAGTTTCATTTTGCATAATGGGCACAAAGCATATGCTAATCAAAACTGCAGCCAATTTACTTTACACAAAATAAAGGTATATTAATGCATAAGACTGGCAACGCAAACTTTTATGTTGTATTTTGTCATTTAATCAACCTAGGTGAGAGAGAAAGACCTCAGACAATGTTCCATTAACCACATCGCCCTTAAGGCAGAGATCAGCACTGCTTCTAAATTTGCATGGAGCAAGATTTTACTTCTAATCCCTGATCTTTGGGAAACAGATAAACTAAATGACAGGCACGCGTCAACCTTGGATTACTGATGCATTATTTGTCAACTTCAAGCTGATAGTATATTGTCAGATAAACAGGAAACTGCAGCCAATTTACTTTACACAAAATAAAGGTATATTAATGCATAAGACTGGCAACGCAAACTTTTATGTTGTATTTTGTCATTTAATCAACCTAGGTGAGAGAGAAAGACCTCAGACAATGTTCCATCAACCACATCGCCCTTAAGGCAGAGATCAGCACTGCTTCTAAATTTGCATGGAGCAAGATTTTACTTCTAATCCCTGATCTTTGGGAAACAGATAAACTAAATGACAGGCACGCGTCAACCTTGGATTACTGATGCATTATTTGTCAACTTCAAGCTGATAGTATATTGTCAGATAAACAGGAAAAAAAAAAGACTCATAATGTGATCCCTGTAAGTCACACTGTTAACTGAAGTCACACCTACATGTATATGGATGTCACTGTATTAGTTTACAAAAAGAAAAAAAAAAGTATATTCCGCTTTGGATGTTAAAACAATCAACATTTATAAAGTGAAAAAATTTATATAATATATATATATATATATATACATACTAAAATAACTAATAATACATGAATGAATGAATGAATATCAAAACTACACAAAAAAGACTACAACTTTAAGTAAAAAGAAAAATGAAAATGGAAAAATATGAAAATAAAACAAATTCAAACAATTACTAAAAGTTATGAAAGTATTTAATTTATACTAAAATAACACTGGTGCTTGAGCTAACTTTCTTTAAAATAAATTACATTTGGCCAAATATTGCAACGGTATGTCAATGTTTTTAAGCAAAACAATTTAGAAAAAAAACAAAAAAAACATTTAAATTATAAATTGATAGCTGTATTGTTAAAAATGAAGGCAAAATTTATTAAAGCTACAGATAATAATAATAATAATATTTATTAATAATAATAATAATAATAATACTAATAATAATAATAATTGATAAAAATAGACTTACTGTTGGAATACCTTTGCAACGTAATACCAAATGCCATTTGTTATAAATAGTACAAAGCACACTTTTTAAGCAAAACGTTGACAAAGCAAATGCTGTTTTAAAAAGTAAAATAATATGCAATATATGTGCCACTTTGTGGTTGTGAAATAGCCCAGTTAATGTAATGAACTACACCTGTTGTTAAAATCACTGCCAGAGCAGCTAATTAAACTTCATTAAGCAAAAATGCCTCCCTTACATCTGGCAAAATAAGCTCATGCAGCATTTGGTGTTTGGTTTGATGTTTTGTCAGTCATCTACTGCGAAAACATTTTAGCATGGTTATCCCACACTAAAGTATCCAAATACACACTTTCTAGGCCTGCAAACCAGTGCTAGATGTTTTCTGAAACACATCACCCTCCTTAACTGCCGACCGTAGATTTAAAAGGGCTCAGCTCCAATTACACCTCAAGAGCCACTGAGCACTCAGAGTGTAAATAGAATTAACTCTAGCATGCTAAAGCTCACATGTCCTAAGGAATCTACTCCTTTGTCCTCTTTTGTATGCTAATTCGTAACGTCCACCTCCCTTCTCATTCCAATGAGGACAGTAAGCGAGTGTGACATCTACAACATCTTTTGCGTGGCATCGAAATTAACCACTAAGATGCATTAAATTATTTAAGTCACAGGCTGTGGCTAATCGCATTAAACGGCTACAGTTATAGGACATTTCCTGTTGTGAAGGACAAATCTCCAGAACTGAAATACCATTAACGTAATCTTTCAGAAAGTCCCACTCAGCATACAGTTTCAGCCAAAATGCCTTACAGTCACTGTTCCGCAAACCTTACTGCTTCTAGTGCAAACTTTCCACAAATAGGCAACTACTTTTTCACAAATCAGAAAAAAAAAAAAAAAAACCTGGCCTGTTTCTAAGCAAGATTCATTAAAGTAATTCTACACACAGGAGAATTACATTTACGTACATTTACATACGATGCATTCTAAATTCTAGATTCTAAATCTAAAATTGAAATGCATTTATTTATGTATTTATGTATTTATTTATTTATATATATTAAATGTGTAATTACATCAGATCTACTGAATGTTTAAATGACCCCACAATAACTCCTAGATATGACAGTCAACTGATTCTTTACTGTGTGAGAAATATTGCAACAAGAAAAATAAAGCTATATTTCATCAATACATCTGTAAATAATGACGATGATTGGAAGGGAATTTAATTTGAAAGATGCTGTCTTCATTCCTAAAAGAAGGCTTTGTACGGGTGGTTTCCCTACAGTGGTTCAGGCTGTAGGATTGCCGAATGACTAAAGAAACGTTGTCAGCACGATGGTATACAACTGTACATTTCTAGTCTATTACCATCCACTGCTGCTTATACCAATGACAGAAATAAGCGCAGTTAGAATTGCCAAATATGTGGGACAGTATTGCTATAGTGTGACTACATTGTATTGCAATAGGTAGTACTTAAAAGTTAATGTGGAATCAAGACTAGTTTGCACATAATTTATAATTGAAATGGTTTAATAACAGAAATTTGTTATGGTTATACTTGAATTGGTAACAAAATGAAGGATGGTAAAACATAATCACTTGATTGTACCCAACATGTATGTAAAATGTTACCAGAGAGAGAGAGAAGGAGAGAGAGCAGAGCCCCAAGAAGAGGGCCCCAGTGAAGAGAGAGATCGCCAGCCAAGAAAAGAGAGAGCAAAGAAAAGAGACAGAGCAACAGTTGCAATCTTCTTTTATCCCTTCCTTGACCATGTGACTAAAAACCAAATGTGAGACATTCAAACTGACCAACCAGCAGATTACAGCTTCACCCACTGTACAAAAGGTGTGACTAGTAGCAGACCCCCATTGGAAACATATCTTGGCCTACAGGCCTTGATCACTATAAGCACCCCTGTTCCTTCAGGAATTCCAAATAGACCTTTTGTTATGGAAGATAGGTTTGGGACAGGAAAGCAGAAGTCTTTGATTATTTTTGACCCTACACAGTCCCCCCTTGGCACAGATTTCTGGTCCAGAGTTGTTGCAGTTGCAGCTGGCCAGTCTTTGTTCTCCTTTCAGCCCAGTGTGAGAGATCTTAATCGAATGGTATTGCACCCTTCATAGATATGCAAATTGTCCATCGAATACTTCACACCTCCGCAAGAGCCGGCACTGCTCAAAGAACAACAAAACACACAATAACTGGATGGAATTTGGGGTCTGTAAGAACCTCAGACACTTTGATCATCTGAGATATACTCAGACACTTTGATGAACTGTAAAGCTGATACCATTTGTCTGGACCGGAGGATGGCCACAGTCTGAAAAGACAAAGAACTCTTACGAGAATCAACAATGTGAACTCTGTCTCAGAAGCCTAACATCCAAGACAACACACCCGACTGAAAGAAACAAAAGTTTTACTCCCCATGATTGTGTAGCCTAGTGAACCAAACTGAGAGACCATTTTGAAGGCTCAGGAAACCTTTCCAGGTGTTTCGAGTTGATTAGCTGATTGGCATGTCACCATATTCTAATTTGTTGAGATAGTGAATTGGTGGGTTTTTGTTAAATGTGAGCCAAAATCATCACAATTAAAATAATCAAAGACTTAAACTACTTCAGTCTGTGTGCATTGAATTTATTTAATTTCACAATTTGAGTTGAATTACTGAAATAAATGAACTTTTCCATGACATTCTAATTTATTGAGATGCACCTGTATGTATGATTCTCCACATCCAGTTCCTTTACTCAGGCTACATTTACACAACAATGGCGTAGTCAAAAACGAAAACGTTTTTCCCTTGTGTTTTTAAAAATTTTCACATATGTACACGACGGCGTTTTCAAAACGATTCGCGTTTACACATATCCCCGAAAACGGCCAAAAATGTTGTATTACGTATGCCAGGACAGTAGTTGGCGCTGTCACCATGTTAGTAAACAGTACCTGTAGGGAAGTGACAATTATATGTTGTACATGATGCATCTCCACTTTTGGTAGTAATATTGGTGAAGTAAATCCACACCAGCGTTAGCAAACTCTTGAGCAGCAACAACAGTACCATGTACTCCGCCATTGTTGCGTATGTTTGTTCGCGCTTGCCTTTAAAATCGCCAGGTACTGCGCATGTCTACATACCTAACACGTACTACGCACGCGCATGACGTCACCATTTTCAAAGATTCCCGTTTTGCGGGTTTACACGGAAACGATAACGGTGGCATTTTCAAAAACTTGCACTTTGAAACCCATTTTTAAAAATATGTAAACGAACAGGCAAAACGCATAAAAAGCTTCCCGTTTTTGGCTGAAAACATTGTTGTGTAAACGGCCCCTCACGCTCCCCCTCTCTCCCCTCAATTCCATCTAAACATAGAAACCACATGTTTTCACCCAGTTTATAACAATGCAAATACAAATTCAAATTGTTAGTTCCTGTCTCCATTTAGGAGAATGTTTGTCTTGGTCTAAGGTAGGTACTTAAGGAAATGTTGCAAGAAGCTCAACGCGATTCTGCAGCCAGAATGAGCCCATAGTATTCATAATACACTTTGATAAAAATATAATTAAAACACAGTTTTAATTGTTTTAGCTTAGATATGCACCACCAAATTAATAGAGGAGAAACGTATTACTTTGGATAATAAAGTTGGCTTCATAAAGCAGGTTCTGGTTCCAGAAAACATAGACAAATATGCTATTTTCCAGAAAAATAAAGTAATATACCTTGCGCATTAGTATATACATCTAACTCTCTTTGCCTTCCATATGGTATTTTCCTAGAAATGCCAGGATAAACCACACTTTTCATGTATGTAAAAGCCTTTCCCACAAAGCACACCATAACCCCCCGGCCAAATGTCTCTAGACCTAACTTTACTGCAGTAAAACGAGAGCTCACATATATGTTTCATTTATCAGCCAGTCATAAATCATATAAAGAGGTACTGAGGCATAACAAACACATCACTCCTGGATATTACAGCCAGTGTGAGAGTGCATATTCCATCTTGGCTTCTGCTCATAATGCGGGTCTTTGAGGGGGTTGTAATCAAAAGTTTCAAAGTTAAACCGCAGCATTTATCAGCCGGCGCTCTGATGTAAAATGTCGACTAGGATTCCGACTGAGGGGAGACAAGATTACCTGTTTGACAGGTAAGACGGATTGTTGAAACACAGGGTGGCTGTATACCTTTGCCACTGAACGCTGTTAAAGCACAACCAGGAAACGAGCACAAGAGCAAGGAAATCTTCTTACTATACACGCTTGCATCAAGGTCATCAATAACAGAATACTGTAAGTAATTCAAGTAGATTTTTAGATCAAGTAGTGGCCCAAAACAAAAAAGGTTAAAGGTTTGGTTAAGCAGGAAATATATTTGAATGTAAGCAATTATATAATTTAATGATTATTTTTATATCAAATTTGATCATTTAATTATAATTTATAGCCGAGTTATACTCTGTAATTTAATACAATTTATCAGAGTTTAAAAATATGTATTGATTGATTGATTGTTTGATTGACTGAATCTCAATTGAGATCAAACGCCCCCCCCCCCCCCCCCCACTTCTTCTGCGCCATTTTCAACATCATGGAACATTTATTTATCTGTTTAGCCCATGAGTGCTGGCCTCTTATTGCCAAAATAACAATAACACAACTGCTGCGGTGAGTCATTTTCTGTGTACATCTGTAGACGTGCTCAGCACTTTCTTTTCACCACACTGAAATTATTAAAGACACTCTGCCGTCTATCAGCTGTCCATAACCTCATGAACCTCCTCAGCCAACATATTCTATTTATTCCCATTGTCTCCAGACAAAGAGGCAACCAGTGAAAGCAGAAACCAGCAGAGTAGGATTATTTTTAGGATGGATCCATCACAGCTTACTTTATATACAAGACATCATGACACGGAAATGTGCCCCACATGTTGATTCAGATTACACTTCTATAACCAGACCAACATTCATAATCCAGAACAATAAATATTGATAAAATCACAATTTAAAATCACTGTTTTCTATGTGAATATAAAACGACCCTTCAGATATCATTCTAATATGATGATTTGCAGCTCAAAAATATTTCTGATTATCCTCAATGTTGAAAACAGTTTCATATTTTTTTGAAAAACTGTTATACTTTTTTTTCTTCTTCTATGAATAGTAAAGTAAAAAGAACAGCATTTCTTTGAAATAGACATATTTGTAAGACCATAAAAGTATTTCGATCAATTTAATGCATGCCTGCTGAATAAAAGTATTTATTTCTTTAAAAAAATACTGATCATTCTTCCATCCATCCATCCATCCATTCATTCATCTCATATAGGCTTATATCTTTTTTTACATATTTCTTACAGTTTTTTCTCAATTGCTTAAACACATTTCTTGAAATGATGCCTATTTTTTTTTTGAAACTCAAAACACAAATCCATAACTTCTATCTCAATTCCCCAAACTTCCCCAAACTGTAGATCAACCATTGATAAACCAGTTTTCTGAAATAGCTCAAGTGTAACTGTGAACCCTATTTCAATCAATATCCCACATACAATAATGTGTAAATTTGTACTTTTGAAATGGAAATATGGTATACATTATAAGTACATCCTTCTGCATTTCAATACAGTAACTGTCATCCAAACTGTTGGCATAGTTTACATCAGGTAATACCGTAATGCTAACAGAGTGCACTGTTATATTGACAACATGACTAAGGATTTTGACTATCTTGTTTTTGAACAATAACACAAGGGCTTTTCAATCTGATGGCACTGATATGTTCATTGACATACAGTAAATAGTTACTTTTGAGAGATGAGCTAAAGATTTTAAATAAGTTACAGGCTTTTGTAAGTAATCCGTTGTGTGGTGCTATTTGTACGAATTGTTTTGAGAAGTGCACATGCTTCTTTGAAAATATTACAGTAAGAATGATTCAAGAAATGCACCAAAGTGTCTGAGAAAAACTGTAGCACAACAAAAGGCACAACAAATGTATGCATTTGCACATGTTTTATTCCTTAAATGGGTCCTATTATGATTTTTTCACTTTTTCAACTTTAGTTAGTATGTTATGTTGCTGTTTGAGCAAAAGAAAGATCTGCAAAGCAACAAAGCTAAAAGTCCAATTCAAAAGGAGATATTTTATTTAACAGACATAACTTTTCAAAAACTACAACGAACGACTCGTTTGGAGTTCAATGCATTTTTTTCCGGGATTTGTGATATCGCAAAGATCGACGAATGGGAGGAGACCTGGTTGGCACAACAAATGTATGCATTTGCACATGTTTTATTCCTTAAATGGGTCCTATTATGATTTTTTCACTTTTTCAACTTTAGTTAGTATGTTATGTTGCTGTTTGAGCAAAAGAAAGATCTGCAAAGCAACAAAGCTAAAAGTCCAATTCAAAAGGAGATATTTTATTTAACAGACATAACTTTTCAAAAACTACAACGAACGACTCGTTTGGAGTTCAATGCATTTTTTTCCGGGATTTGTGATATCGCAAAGATCGACGAATGGGAGGAGACCTGGTTGAGCTGCACTATGTCAGAGACACACTAGTTTTCACAAGACAGAAAACTTAGAGTGGTTACAATCATCCAGGTTTAAATTGCACTCAAATTGATTTGATTTTGACACAATATTTACACTGAAGCTAGCAGTGGTAAGGGGCATGCCATTTCCCGACCAGGCGCCGAGTGCTGCCAATCACAACACACACTGACCCAGCTAACCAATCACAGCACATTTCGTATTTCAGAAGGCGGGCCTTCATTTGATACAGGAACTATTCAAACCATTCATGCCAGACTGGGGAGTGAGGTGTTGTAATAATGTAAAATATGTGAAAAATAATGTGTTTTTCGAACAACCTAGTATGAGAGCCTGTTCTAGTACACCCCCAAAACAAAATCAAGACTTTGTAAAAGAGCATAATAGGACCCCTTTCATTTAATGTACTGAAGAGTACAGTACAATACAGCAGACAACAACAAAAATAATTACTGTATTCCGCCCCAGCATCCCGTCTTTGGTCTGGGACAGGCCAAAGAACCTAGTCAACATTACAGGTTATATTGGCCCTGGCAAGGCAGCGCGGGTAAAATATCCTTGCATGCCTGATCCAACCCTGGCACACATCAACTGAAATACCCAGGCAGGCTTCTTCCATGGCCTGGAGGAGGTAAACACGGATGTAAGGTTCTTGGTCATATACTTTCCACCGCCATGCCGAAAAAAAATCCTTTATAGGGTTTAGAAAGGGAGAGTATGCAGGCAGAAAGATGTTCAAAAACCTCTTCCGCTTTCTCCTTCTCCTCCTCTTCTTCCTTCATTTATTCCTTTAAAAAAAAATGGTGTTATGGTTTTGAATTTTTAGTTCAAAAGCGTGGTTATAGTGTTTTTAGCAATCGAGAAAAACTGTAAAGCATGAATATCTTGTTTAAATCCTCAATTTTAGATCTTTGAATACTACTCTTTATTTTAGAAGGAAGCACACTACTTTGTCAGCACTTTGATACTGCAAAATGGAATTTTCTTTGTGACAGGTGTGGGTTTGAACTGTTTCTCGGAGCAGACGCATCAGTGCAGCTTCTGTCGTTTTTACAGTACATTACCCTGCAATGAAAACGTACAACATTTAAACACCTACTGTAGAAATGCAATCCGTCAGGAGGAACGGGAGTATCAAAATACATAATAATATAAACAAACAGCAAGCTGCTCCTCTGCTGGATACAAAAGTTCAAAAAGTGTATTTATTTATATGCTTGTTTGTTGCTTTTCGGGCGTCTTTGTGCAGAGAGTTCGGTGGCAGTGATATTTTCTACATGCTTTAAATAGCTGCTTGTTTCTTGCTCTGCTTCGAGTCTCGTAACAAACGGAAGAAAAACTATTTAGCATATGTGAAGAACCATAATGGCTCTTTAATGACCTGATCATTACTCTACTCATCTTATTGAGAGTATCGCATTTGTTTGCCATTAGATTGGAATCCAGAGAAAGAGGAGGTTACTTCTGCCTATTACGGTGCGGCGAAATTAATAGATTTCTTAACTCACAAGAGGAACTATTTGTCCTCCAGTTTAAATTGGTCGCTTAATTAAAACCACTTTGCAAAAACGAATAAGAATATCATCGTGCACAAATCAATTTTGTTCAGAGCAGGCATTAACTGCATTTTCCCTTTTTCAATTATCAGTTGATAAGAACATTTGCATTCATCTAATTACATCTGTTGTTTTCATTTGTCCCTGATTGGCATAAATATGTAGAATAAAAAAGTTATTTTTTTAACCTTATCACAAGTTACAAACCCAATTCTCCATACATATGTAATACAGGCGACAAGTTAGAGAAGATGACTGACAACAACCAAAGCAAATGATCTGGTTTGGACTGCATTATTCACGATCAAAGCTTATCGAAACGGAAATGCAAATATTAGTCTGTCACTTCAGAGCTGAAAACCCTACGGAGGATTCAATGGACACCAATGAGTATTTATTTACCGTATAAAATCACTGTAGAGACCCTGCTGGGATGACATTCCATGCAAGAACTGTGTTACTCTGCTGTGTGGATCATTGATTTCTTTGCCTGTGATTTGAATCATGCTGCTCGGGTTCATGGGAATGAACACTGAAGGACTGGAGATGTCTTTCTCAATGGGAGAAATCTATTTGCAGCCTACATTCCATATAAAATATTGTTTTTGACAAAAAAGATCATGTGTCAAAATCATCTAGAAGCTCCTAGCAGTCATACTGTCAGAATATTTACTGTTTTAAAGAATGAAATGCCATAATGAATAACATGTTAGGCTTAAATAACTTAAAATGCCATCATTGCAACAATTACCTCTTGAGATAAAGTATCTCTTAGTAGCAGATAATTGACTTGGTGTTAAATCGTGCAATATTATTTGCTTTCCTTTTTAAAAAAAAAAAAAACTTCTGAAAGCTAAGTTCGCTGATGAAACCCAGAGGGGTACAATCAAATAACTGATCGTTTAATAGAATAACAAATTCATACTGATATCACAAGACAACATGTGCTAGCAAACTTAACAACAAATGTAATACTATTTTAGCAAACAATGTAACTGTAATAATTATTCATGCCCTAGTGCATGCTAGGAAGAGGGAGAATGAGACTGATGCACAGCACTATTCATTCAGTATAAGTCTATATGAAATACATAAATAAGTAAATACACATACATTTCACTTACCATTCTTAATGCACTTAATGCAAAAAAAAAAAAAATATATATATATATATATATATGTTCAGATGCAAAAGCCGCTAAGTGCCATCTGAAATGTTCTTCTAAAATTAGCATTTTTTTTAATCAGGCTCCTATGTTTAGGTTCAGGCATTTTACTTTGCTTGGCAATGTATGGCTTATTTTCTATGCTATCGAAGTGAAAGAACTGAACATAAACATATGAGCCTGATAGAAATGGTCATTTTAGATTAAAATGTCAGATGGCACTTAGAGGCTTTTGCATCTGCACTCTTCATATATATATAAACGCCAAAAACACACAAAAATTACTAAAACTTTAACTAAAACTAAAATTAAAACAAAAGATGAAATGGCTTTGACAAATATAATCCCCAAAAAGACAGTTAGGAGAATAAGAGGTGATTTTCTAATTCCAAACCCTTTTCTCTGATCCAACATACAGTACATACCAGTCAAAAGTTTTGAATAAGACTTTTAAAATGTTTTTGAACGAAGTCTCTTATGCTCTTCAAGGCTGCACACTTTATCAGCACATGTTCCCTGTGAACCAGCCGAGCTACAGGTTCATGTTTAGAGAGCGTATCGATGTGGCTGTTAGTGAAATGACAGGCTACAAATTGCATCTCAGATCAGTTATTTATTAAGTTATACTTTAGTTAGATGCTGCTCATGTAGACACCGCCATATACAGATTAAACAACAAATATGTGTCCCTTATAGGATTTTAATGACATGCAAGATTATCAGAGAATTGTGTAACCAAGACTTTTTACTATCAGAGTAAAATTGCAGCTTATTTTGGGACAAAACCACTATTTTGGATATAAAGGGCCAAGTAGTTTACAATTTTTAGGGATGTTTTTAGTCTAGGTAAATCTGAAATTGAATATGCATGACGCTAACATCACATCTTACCACTTTCACTGTCTCGCCTGTTTGAATTCAAATTGATAAAGAGCAGCTTCAAGCGCAAGACCCTCTCCCTTCCCTCGAGCCTCACGGCCAGCCATATCTAACAGTCACCAGTCCTCATTTTCTTTTCATTCACAGCCAGTGTTTCAAACTGGACAGGTCATGCATTGCTAGAAGTATCTGATGAAATTGGCCCTTCTCAGAGCTCCTGGGCAGAAGATCACAAAGCAGACTGGCGGATGAGTTCTCCCAGGATGTTTTCTGCCCACTGAAACTTGCCTTTTCTCGTGTCCTCAGAGAGCCAGTGCTGCCAGGCCACAGCAACAGTCCAAAGAAACAGACAGGCTGGGCTCCACTAGATTGCTCGTGTAATGAAGGAAGAGACGGTTAATGCCACAGCAAAGGACATTCTGCTGAGTTAATAAGCGAGGCTGAGGAGACTCATTTGGACACTTGAGTTGCACTTAAAAATATCTGAACGTCATTTTATCAGATCTGTAAATGAATGCTGCTAGAGATTTTCACAAAACTATCTTCACTTTCCCCCATACACATGAAAATGGTATCTCTGAGATGGTTTCTCAGCATTTTGGTATCTCATCTACATATAAACTGCTGGGAATGAATGAATGAATGAATGAATGAATGAATGAATGAATGAATGAATGAGTGAGTGAGTGAGTGAGTGAGTGAGTGAGTGAGTGAGAGAGTCAATCAATCAATCAATCAATCAATCAATCAATCAATCAATCAATCAATCAATCAATCAATCAATCAATCAATCAATCACCGATATCCCATACACATGATAATATTTCTGAAACATTTTTTGATGATATATTAAAATTTGACATCTGCAAAATGTCCAAAAACTTAACCAATGTCTATAGCTTTTATCATTTTCAGCATAACTAACAATTTTTTGATAAATATTTTTCTTGAAATATATGCAATACGATTTGATATTTTGTAAATATGAAACACTATATATCAGACAACCCAATTCTAACACCATTGCATCCTTTTATTATTTTCATACCTAACCAAGTCTTTAGTGAAATGTCAAATGAGTAAAACTAAATGCATTTAAAGAATATATATATATATATATATATATATATATTTATATATATATTTCTCCTTCGTTTTCATACCTGTCTTTTTTGTGAAATGTTTTGTCTGAAAAGTGTGCTACTTGGATTATGAATGCAATGACATTCATAATGTACAAGGTATAGTGTGTCTCAAGTGTCCAAATACTTTTGGAGACTACTTTATATTTTATATAATGAGATGGAAAATGAAATGGCGTGATTTAAAGTTATGCACCGTGATGTTTTGCTATTTGCTCTGAATTGGGTCCATTACACAAAAACTAAGCATTAGTCAAAAGAAACTTAGGCCGAATGCATTGCTCATGAGTTAAATGAAACAACTTCAATCTGAAAGCATTTGGTAATGAAACAGTGAAATAAAAAATGGCAGGGCTGTTTATCTCATTACATGACGATACAGAGGTAAAGCACCTTCATTTATGTCTCTAATCTCCACCATTAGTTATGTCTCTTTTTATTATCTCTCGAACATAACGACGATCGCTCCAAATTAGACAAGAGCAATTGCATATCATGAGCTTATAAATTAAATCAATTAACCGCATACTGCGACGAAAACGGGTGCATATTGTCAGACAACCCAATTAGGTGACAGTAAAGCATGAAATAAGCATTGCTTTATGCGAGGCCGGCAACCTGACGGCTTCAAATGCATTCGGATTCGGAAAATGTCATGAACTCGATCAAACGCGGCAATCTGAAGATAATTGTTTTTCCTGTTTCTGAATGCCTCTTTTGTGTCGACTCACACCGTCAGGACGGAAACCCAAAACGCTGTCAACTAGCTGACATCCCCAGCCACCGAGCCGTCGCGTGACTGCCTTCGAGTCGCATTGGATTCTGACAAATTCATTTTTCTATACCTTGCTAACCTTTCACGCATTCGCGAGCTACAAACCCCAGAGAAACATCCTTCTGCTTATTCGACACATTTTAAGGACTTGCCTTAGGAAATAAAGGAGGGGGAAAAAGAGCCGGAAGGCCTTTCTTTGATAAAGGTAATTAATCAAGCACGCAATAAATCGCCCAGCAGGGGAATTCACCTCAAGCTATCGCAATTACCTCGCAGGATAGCACAGACATATGTTTACATTTGCATAGTCTCTTCATTTTGCAGGATGAAACCCTGTGGAAGCTCTTCGGTAAAGCCGAGGTTGTGCGATGTGGAGACGGGCGTTTAAAATGTGGATAAATCTAATTATGAACACATTTAGGTACAAAATCATGGCCTCGGCACATGCAGCTTTGTGCAGGCACCAAATTTATTTTTGGCATCTCAAGTGGAGGAAAGTGTCTTTTTGTTGGCGTGTCGCTTGTTCATTGTTCTCTGTATTGTTTTTTCTGGGGTCTTGTCATGTTGTCCCCTTGAGAGCTGATTTGCATAACATCATATCCGTCCACTGACTTGTTTGTACTGGGAAAGAAAGGGAAAAAGTTTGCGAGGGAAATAAATAAATAAATGAAACAAAGACACGCATGAAGGCATTGCAAATCACAGTTTCTCACCCGGTCTTCAGTGATGTTTCTCACTACAGACCTTTGAAATGTCAGACTGTTTGACAACATCTAAAGTGAATATTAAAAGGAGGTAAACTGTTGGGAAACTTCCAAAAAACAACACATGGCAATGTGTATAGGATCACGCCATAGGTGTGAGGTATGTGACGACGAGTCTGTCTTTCATCAGCAAACTCCCTTTGTGTCAGAGGAATTTACTAATGCTGAAATAGATGAAAACGGCTTGTGTTTTTATTACTACTTAACTAAAGAGATCTTGGGTCATATCAAGTGTAATTCAGCAATAAAACTAGACAAGTTTTCCCTCTGAGCAATGTGAAAAACATATTGCTGTACTGAAAGCGCCAGCTTTTTTGCACTATAAACAGTTTTGGGAGCACACATTTTATTATAATACGCAGGGCTATCATATGATTCATATTTGTATTAATTCATAGAATAGTTTAATTAATTAAATCATATTGGTTAATTAAATTAAATGTAATAATATAATTTTAAATTGTATCACAATTAATCACAGTTACTTTCAATAAATAAATTAATAAACAAATAACTAATACAAATAGTACTACTACTACTACTGCTACTACTACTACTACTACTAATAATAATTATTATTATTATTATACAGCACTATAACACAACACTTGAAGTTAAAACCATCAAATAAAGTATTTGAGGTCAATTTACTCATTTTTAATAGATACATACATACATACATACATATTTTATACCAATACACCACTGTACAGTAACACAACTTCAGAAGTTAAAACCATCATTTAAGGTCTTTGGACAGTTTACAATGTTAAACCTCCCAGTACAGTTTAATTTATGAGAAGGACCTTCATGCATCTGCACTGCAGGAAACTTTCTGAGAAAGCATTATTTATTCCAACTCTGGGCTTATCACTAAAAAGTGTGCAAAACACCTCTGGAGAACATCCATCCGTGTAGAAACAATTTCATATAAAACAGGTTCACCCTGAAAGGCTGTAGAGCACATTATGCACAAAAGCCACTATAAACTCAAAGCTGAGTCAGATATTTAAATCAGTCAAAGCCACTAGCAACACGGTATTCATTTAGCAACAGACGTTTCTGTCATTTCACATCAGCCAAAGTAACCCTCTATTGACTGCATTGTGATAAGACAAATAATAAATGAGAGCTATGTATATTTGCACATCTGGACTGCTGTAATAATTAGTTTCAAGCAAAGTAGGATTTGTGTGTATGAATTAATACCGATTGGAAATTCATCACACTGCTAGCAACAGGAAACTGCCTTGAACTTGAATGAACAGAAACAGAATAAAAAAATCTGTTTGAAAGTAGAATGTGAATTTTTCATTGAACAAGACACGCCTGTTCATATGTGCTGCAGGGAAGAGAAGTCTGGAGTAAAACATGTGATGTTTCATCAGTAAATGGTGCATTAACCAGTAAACATCTTCACTATGAAGAAACTTCATGACAAGAGCTCATGAGAAACAGACATGAGAGAAGAGAGAGAGAGGGAGTAGGGTCATCTGGATAGCCGGGTGAACAGGATTGAGGATTTATTGTGTACAGCTTGTCAGTGTGTTGACCGCTGACTGCATCTGTCAGCAGAAAAAAATGGTGACAAGTTTTTAGCTTTAAGGTCAAAATCGTAGCGTATAACTGTTTAAAATTATTTCCTTTGACAGAACTCAGTTTGCTAGCCATCACCTTAGACATTAGGCATTGTAGATTTGTTTGCGATGTTGAAAACAGCATTGTTCATCTCAGTACCTGACCTTAAAAGGGTAGTTCAAGCCACAAAAAAAAAAAAAAAAAAAAAAAAAAAAAAAAAACCCAAAAAATGGGGG